>NC_059201.1:610000-650000 GCF_020615455.1 Coregonus clupeaformis
CTTGAATTGAAAATGTACGCTGCCTCGTGCAGATGGTAGGAAATGACGCTGCAGGTCTCTACGGCGATACTCTATGGACCAGAATGACACTGTAGGTCTCTACGGCGATACTCTATGGACTAGAATGACACTGTATGTCTCTACGGCGATACACTATGGACTAGAATGACACTGTATGTCTCTACGGCGATACACTGTGGACTAGAATGACAGTGTAGGTCTCTATGGTGATACACTATGGACTAGAATGACACTGTAGGTCTCTACGGCGATACACTGTGGACTAGAATGACAGTGTAGGTCTCTATGGTGATACACTATGGACTAGAATGACACTGTAGGTCTCTACGGCGATACACTGTGGACTAGAACGACAGTGTAGGTCTCTATGGTGATACACTATGGACTAGAATGACACTAGATTTACTAAGCGCTTGCAAAAGGTGTAAAGTTCACACGTTTTTCTATGCAGAGGAAATATTGCTAGAGGTTTATGTGAAGTAATACGCTATTACGGTGAACTAATAATACAGAGTCAATAGTGTAGAAAAATGTGTGATATCATGAAGCTTCAGGATCTGCTTTCCTGTTGGTGTTTAGGTGCAAATGCTTCCTGAATCTGGCACTAGATGTGAATCTTGCTCAATGTGAGCAAGACAAAGGAGCTGATCGTGGACAACAGGAAAAGGAGGGCCGAACAGGCTCCCATTAACATCGACAGGCTGAAGTGGAGCGGGTCGAGAGTTTCAAGTTCCTTGGTGTCCACATCACCAACAAACTATCATGGTCCAAACACACCAAGACAGTCGTGAAGAGGGCACGACAACACCTTTTCCCCTACAGGAGACTGAAAAGATTTGGCATGGGTCCCCAGATCCTCAAAAAGTTATACAGCTGCACCATCGAGAGCATCCTGACTGGTTGCATCACTGCCTGTTATGGCAACTGCTCGGCATCTGACCGTAAGGCGCTACAGAGGGTAATGTGTACGGCCCAGTACATCACTGGGGCCAAGCTTCCTGCCATCCAGGACCTCTATACTAGGCGGTGTCAGAGGAAGGCCCCAAAAATTGTCAAAGACTCCAGTCACCCAAGTCATAGACTGTTCTCTCTGCTACCACACGGCAAGCAGTACCGGAGCGCCAAGTCTAGGACCAAAAGGCTCCTTAACAGCTTCTACCCCCAAGCTATAAGGCTGGTGAACAATTAATCAAATGGCCACCTGGACTATTTACATTGACACCCCCCCCCTTGCTGCTACTCGCTGTTTATTATCTATGCATAATCACTTTACAAATTACCTCGACTAACCTGTACCCACACACACTGACTCAGTACCGGTACCCCCTGTATATAGCCTTGTTATTGTTATGTAATTTTCTTGTGTGACTTTAAAAAAAGAAAACGTTTTTACTTTAGTTTATTTAGTAAATATTTTCTTAACTCTATTTCTTGAACTGCATTGTTGGTTAAGGGCTTGTAAGTAAGCATTTCACGGTAAGGTCTAGACCTGTTGTATTCGGCGCATGTGACAAATAAAATGTGATTTGATTTGACTAGGTAGTGAATACAGGCCTCCCATTGGTTACTCCGTATCATATAGAGGAAGTAGTGAACACAGGCTTCCCATTAGGTACTCCACCGTATCTTAGGGGAAGTAGTGAATACAGGCTTCCCATTGGTTAATCATCTGTACCATATAGAGTAGGTATTGAATACAGACATGAATCCCCTGTATCATAGAGGAAGTAGTGAATACAGGCTTCCCATTGGTTAATCCTCTGTATCATATAGAGTAGGTATTGAATACAGACATGAATCCCCTGTATCATATAGAGGAAGTAGTGAATACAGGCTTCCCATTGGTTAATTCTCTGTATCATATAGAGTAGGTATTGAATACAGACATGAATCCCCTGTATCATATAGAGGAAGTAGTGAATACAGGCTTCCCATTGGTTACTCCTCAGTTCTCCCATGAGGCATTAGTGTTAAGGATACTGAGCAGCAGGATGATGTGGGACTCAGCTACAAACTGGGCCTGGCTGCTCCCATGGATATAACTCTGAAACAGAGAGAGCGGGGGGAGAGAGAGAACGGGAGAGAAAGGGAGAGGTAGAGAGACAGTGGTAGAGAGAGAGGGAAAGAGAGAGGTAGCGAGAGAAAGAGAAAGAGGGAAAGAGGTAGAGAGAGAGAAAGAGAGGTAGAGGTAGAGAGAGAGAGAGAGAGAGAGAGAGAGAGAGGGGTAGAGAGAGAGAGAGGGGTAGAGAGAGAGAGAGAGAGGTAGAGAGAGAGAGAGAGAGAGAGAGAGAGGTAGAGGTAGAGAGAGAAGTTACAATGTTAGTCACAATTGGTAAAAATTCCCTTATTATGAAAAAACAGGTAGGGAGAGAGATGGAATTGGAGAGGCGTACAGCACGTGAGCTATAGACCATGAATGAGAGAGAGGGGGAAAAGGCCAAGATTAAAAAGTTACAAATGAAATGGGTAGAAAATCCTCCACAATGGCCACATATTTCACATTTGTGTCACAACAGTGGTAAACACTCGCTGGCTGTGTGGCTTTAAGATAAGCAATGCCTAGTCCCCATCTTTCACGCACTCACTCACACACACACACACACACACACACACACACACACACACACGACTCACTCCAGGAAAACAATCATGGCCCCATTCCTTTTCACAACTCCATGAAAGAGAAGTCTGGCCTACCTGTTGTCACAAGGTCAAGGCACAATGCATTACTAACCGTGGCCAATCACAACGCTTTACTAACTAACCGTAGCCAATAGGAGGAGAGAATGTACAGTGTAGGGAAGTTGTCTTCCCCTGAGTTACCAGGAAAGTTTCCTCACACAAGGAGCCTGTGTCTCCACTGATAAGAAAACATATATTTCCTATCCTTGTCCATGGTGTGTGTGTGTGTGTGTGTGTGTGTGTGTGTGCGTGTGATTAAGAGACAGACCGGTCAAACTGAGGTCCACCGGCTACATGGCATGGAGAGGAAAAAAAGGCATCCCATTTCTCTGTACATACCATCTCCCTACCTCGACAAGATGCCACAGGTGGGTGGGTGTGTTTACCAACCACAGTGGCTGTAAATAATTGAATTGCACACCGTTGAACAGAATCTATTCTGGTTCTACGAGAGAACCCAATAGCAGAGAAATGTCTTGCCTATCGTGAGCCCCAGGAAGAATAGCTGAGGCTTATTCAACAGCTGATGGGGATCCAAATAAACTAAACTATCAATGGTTGATGGGAATTTGTCGTGTGGATTTTCTTGTGTGGATTTCTTCTATGTACTGGTAGGAAAGATGGGCACACAATAGAATGATGATTGTGTCCTTCCCAGCCAGATACGGCAACTTTCCATAAAGACACTGTCTTTTCATACTATACCTTGTAACATGCTTGCTTTACTTTTAGGGTTGCAAAATTATGGTCACTTCCCCCAAATTATGGTAACGTTCTCCAAGGTTCTCCAGAAATCCCGGGAACAAAAAGGTTCCCTGAATCAGAATTCCTGAATCCTTCAACCTGTATTTCTGGAAAACCTGGAAATGTTGGTCAAGTTTTTTTGCACCCAATTTTTATTTTTTATTTTTAACCTTTATTTAACTAGGCAAGTCAGTTTAGAACAAATTCTTATTTACAATGACGGCCTACACCGGCCAAACCCAGACGACGCTGGGCCAAATGTGCGCCGCCCTATGGGACTCCCAATCACGGCCGGTTGTGATACAGCCTGGAATTGAACCAGGGGGTCTGTAGTGACGCCTCAAGCACTGAGATGCAGTGCCTTAGACCGCTGCGCCACTCGAGAGCACTGTTTCCCTTCTAGTACATTAGGTCAAAGGTGATGTTGATAACATGGGCATTTAATAGCCATAAATATAGATACTGGTGTCAATGTCATTATGTCCTCATTTGGTCCCTGTGTGTGTGTGTGTGTGTGTGAGAGCATGCACTTCCGTGGGTGTGTGCGCTATTGTCGGAGTACGTGTGTGAGTGTGTCAACCATTCCCTGTATCTCTGCTAGGCTATGTAACACGTATGGGTTTCAGCATCGTGTGGGCTGGCGGTCGGTCGTGATGGCCCTCCTGAGGGACTCCAGTATCTTCTAGCTACCACAGGATCGCTACACTATGATAATAATAATAATAATAATAATAATAATGATAAT
Organism: Coregonus clupeaformis; assembly: GCF_020615455.1. NCBI lineage: Eukaryota > Metazoa > Chordata > Actinopteri > Salmoniformes > Salmonidae > Coregonus > Coregonus clupeaformis. Next base: position 614,193 of record NC_059201.1, read on the forward strand.
AAAACACTGAATGTAACACGCTTTTCACAGAAAAACTATCTCAAAGTGGAGTGCATAATGCATGATGATGATGATGATGATGGTGATGATGATGGTGATGGTGATGAACATGACGACGAAGAGGGGAGAGACAGATTCCTGTGTGTGTGTGTGTGTGTGTGTGTGTGTGTGTGTGTAGTCCAAGACTTCATGCCAGTGTCGTCAAGTGAAGTGTGGCTGCCAAGTTCGTCCGAAAATACAACACCGGCTGTCGTCATTCCGGTTGCTAGGACGCAAGCACAACGCAAAAATACTTATACTCTGCATATACCCCCAGTTACCTCAGTGGATAAACCCTGTAACTATTTACAGCACCTAGCTTCACGGAATGAAATAATCATTTTCAAGTTGTTGTCATTCAGCTCTCACAGAACTATCATGTTCAGAACACGGAAACACGTACACTGGCTACATGTGACACGCCAAGAAGAGCACATGTACTTCATGACAGGTCAAAAACAATACGCGTAAATCGTGTGGAATATCATCCTGTGCGTTGCCAGAGGCGCTTAGGAAAGCCTCTAGGGTTCTATGTAGTCTATCACGTCCTTTCTATATCACCAACCTGGCAACCCAGAGCTAGTGCAGTGCCCCCCACAGTGACCAGGGATGTGCCCCAAATGGCGTCCTATTCCCTATATAGTCTGGTCAAAAGTAGTGCACTATCTAGGGAATAGGGTGCCCTTTGGGAACAGCCCCCGCCATTACAAAGCTACTGTACATGTCCAGCAGAAAATATTAAAATAGAACATTATCCAAATATTAGAGGAGGAATAGAGGTGGAATAGAGGTGGAATAGAGTTGGAGATGGGAATAAACGATTATTCACTAAAGACACAGTTTAAGGAAAACAAGAGAGGAGAATAAATAACCTCTACAGAACATAACTTTGTTTCCTTTAGTCTGACAGGAAATAACAAAGGAGCGCATTAGGGAACTGAGCAGAGGAAAACAACAGAGGAGAGGAGGAGAGGAAAGGAGGAGGAAAGGAGGAGGAGGAGAGGAAAGGAGGAGGAAAGGAGGAGGAGGAGAGGAAAGGAGGAGGAAAGGAGGAGGAGGAGGAGAGGAGGAGGAAAGGAGGAGGAGGAGAGAGGAGAGGAGGAGGAGAGGAAAGGAGGAGAGAGGAAAGGAGGAGGAGAGGAGAGGAGGAGAAGAGGAGAGTAGGAGGAGGAGGAGAGGAGGAGAGAGTAGAGAGGAGACAAGGAGGAGAGGAAAGGAGGAGGAGAGGAGAGGAGACAGGAGGAGGAGAGGAAAGGAGGAGGAGAGGAGAGGAGGAGGAGGAGAGAGGAAAGGAGGAGGAGAGGAAAGGAGGAGGAGGAGGAGGAGAGGCAAAAACATCTCAGTAGAATCAACAGAGAAGAGGAGGAGAAGAGAGAAGAGGAGAGAGAGGAGGAGGAGAGAGAAGAGGAGAGAGAGGAGGAGGAGAGAGAAGAGGAGAGAGAGGAGGAGGAGAGAAGAGGAGAGAGAGGAGGAGGAGAGAGAAGAGGAGGAGAGAGAAGATATTCCCTCGTTTCGAAGGAGAAAACACTGAATGTATTTTCAAAAATAAGAGGGAATATAAGCGAAAGGGTCTGGGCAACATTATCCTAGGAACTCATTAGAATAAAGAGATTTGGAGGAGAGGATAGGAGAGGAGGAGGGAGGAGAGGAGGAGGAGAGGGGGAAATTACGGATGTGGAGAGTGTGCGATGGACGAGAGTGAGTGATTAGCAATTCTGGGGAGTGAGTCTCCGCTCATCTCTCTTTGCCCTCTCTCTCTCTCTCTGTCTTTCTAGTTCTATCCATTCCGACAGGCCCTTGTGCTGTGAATGCAGCGCTCTGTAATGGAACCATGTGTCTGGAGGGGGCCTGCATTCATCTCTTTCTCTCTCCCCCTCTCTCTCTCTCTCTCTCTCGCTCTTTCTCTCTCTCTTCTCTATCGCCCCCATTCTCTCTCGTTCTCTATTTCCCCTCTCTCTCTCTCTCTCTCTCTCTCCCTCGCCCCCCCTCTCTCTCGCCCCCCTCTCTCTCTCTCTCTCTCTCTCTCTCTCTCTCTCTCGCCCCCCCCCTCTCTCTCGCCCCCCTCTCTCTCTCGCCCCCCCCTCTCTCTCTCTCTCTCTCGCCCCCCCTCTCTCGCCCCCCCCTCTCTCTCTCTCTGCCCCCTATCTCTCTCTCTCTCGCCGCCCCCTCTCTCTCCCTCTCTCTCTCGCCCCCCTCTCTCTCGCTCCCCTCTCTCTCGCCCCCTCTCTCTCTCTCTCTCGCTCTCTCTCTCTCTCTCGCTCCCTCTCTCGCTCACCTCTCTCTCGCCCCCCTCTCTCTCTCTCTCACCCCCCTCTCTCTCTCTTTCTCGTGACCCCCCTCTCTCTCTCGCCCCTCCGCTCTCTCTCGCCCCGCCCTCTCTCTCTCTCTCTCTCGCCCCCCCTCCTCGCCCCCCCCTCTCTATCTCTCTCTCTCTCTCTCTCTCGCCCCCCTGTCTCTCTCGCCCCCCTGTCTCTTGCCCCCCTCTCTCTCTTTCTCTCGCTCGCTCGCCTCCCCTCTCTCTCGCCCCCCCTCGCCGCCTCCCCCCCTCTCGCCGCCCCCCTCGCCGCCCTCTCCCCCCTCTCGCCGCCCTCTCCCTCCCCTCTCACCGCCCTCTCCCTCTCTCTCTTTCTCACCCACTCCCTCCTCTCTCTCTCGCACATCCTCCTCTCTCTCTCGCCCCCCCTCTCTCTCTCTCTCTCTCTCCCGACCCCTCTCTCTCGCCCCCCCCTCTCTCTCTCTCGCCCCCCCTTTCTCTCTCGCCCCTCCCTCTCTCTCGCCCTCTCTCTCGCTCTCTCGCCCCCCGTCTCTCTCGCCCCCCTCTCTCTCTCTCTCTCTCTCTCTCTCGCTCGCCCCCCCCTCTCGCCCCTCCTGCCGCCCTCTCCCCCCTCTCGCCGCCCTCTCCCCCCCCTCTCGCCGCCCTCTCCCTCTCTCTCTTTCTCACCCACTCCCTCCTCTCTCTCTCGCACCACCTCCTCTCTCGCCCGCCCCGCCCTCTCTCTCGCCCCCTCTCTCTCTCTCTCTCTCTCGCTCGCCCCCCCTCTCGCCCTCCTCGCCGCCCTCTCCCTCTCTCTCTTTCTCACCCACTCCCTCCTTTCTCTCGCACCCCCCTCCTCTCTTTCGCGCACCCCCTCCTCTCTCTCTCGCCCCCTCTCTCTCTCCCTCTCTCCCCTCGCCCCCTCTCTCTCTCCCTCTCGCCCCCTCTCTCTCTCCCCCTCTCTCTCTCCCCTTGCCCCCCTCTCTCTCTCCCCCCTTGCCCCCCTCTCTCTCTCCCTCTCGCCCCCTCTCTCTCTCTCTCTCGCCCCCTCTCTCTCTCTCTCTCGCCCCCTCCTCTCTCTCGCGCACCCCCTCCTCTCTCTCTCGCCCCCTCTCTCTCTCTCCCTCTCTCCCCTCGCCCCCTCTCTCTCTCCCTCTCGCCCCTCTCTCTCTCTCCCCTCGCCCCCCTCTCTCTCTCCCCTTGCCCCCTCTCTCTCTCCCTCTCGCCCCCCCTCTCTCGCTCTCTCGCCCCCCCCTCTCTCTCTCTCTTCTCTCTCTCGCTCCCTTTTTCTCTCTCTCGCCCCCATCTCTCTCGCTCCCTCTTTCTCTCTCTCTCCCACCTCTCTCTCGCCCCCGCCTCTCGCTCTCTCTCGCACCCTTCTCTCTCTCCCCCCCTCTCTCTCTCTCTCTTGCTCACCCCCCTCTCTCCCCTCGCCCCCTCTCTCTCTCTCCCCTTGCCCCCTCTCTCTCTCCCTCTCGCCCCCTCTCTCTCGCCACCTCTCTCTCTCTCTCTCGCCCCCCCCTCTCTCTCTTCTCTCTCTCTCTCTGCCCCCCCTCTCTCTCTTCTCTCTCGCCCCCCCCCTCTCCATTTACCCAAACAGCAGTCTGCCGGTGAAAAATGAAGAGATGAGGCTGCCCAGAGTCTGTCTGGCTCTGATGTTGGTGGGGAGGTTAACCTGTTCACTTCTGAACACACAGACACCACAGTAGGCGGACTAATGGGATGGTAAGGGAGGGAATCTTGAATTATTATGACCTTTTGACCCCCAAACACACCCCTTGAGCAACAGGAAATGGCTATAGGAGTCATAATACGCAGATGGAAGTGTATGCAGGTGTGTTATGAGTGTGTGTATGCCTTGGGGCCTCAGATCTACCTGCCTCCATCACTTTGCCAGTGACTAGAGACACTGTGTTTGTGTGTGTGTGTGTGTGTGTGTGTGTGTGTGTGTGTGTGTACACCTCATTCCCATAGGGAATATATTTCCACCCTAACTAAACAACAATACATGATTCTTTCTACGGTTATTTTACTAAATTCTGCTCAGTGCACTTTCAAAATTACTTTGGCTGTTCCAACTGGAGACACTATTGGAGAGAATTTGTCAACAGAAATTGTTGATGATTTCTCATCAGAGAAAACGCATCTCGGTGATAAGCAAACTAATAACATTGCCTTCTCACTCGATCGGCACACACAATAAAAATTAGTTATCCCGTTTTCTCAATTAATTTCCCCCATTTTCCCACCTGGATGGCCCTGGTTAATTTCATTCTCAAACAAGGAAAACAACGGAATCAGAACAGCACGCCCGTCGCTCCCGAGTCCTAACTCCTCTCTCTTAGTCCCAGAAACACAGGCTGAATGCTAGTATGGTCTTGCAACATAAATCAGAATTGCAGATCGTGTGAGCTTGAGTGTGAGACGGTGGGATAAAAAACTCTACAATACGCCGTGTGGACACATCCAATTAATCTGATGGATTAGGTTTTGTTCCCTCAATTCATTAGAGGGAATATTCCTCTCCGTCTGGGATTAAAGAGCCACGCCTCATTGGCTGCTGCCGGCTTTAAGATGAATGTAAGAACAACTTAGAACACACACTCCATAACTATATACACACACGTTTACATAGAGTGTAAGCTTACATTAGCTTCATAGCTACAAGGTCTACAAACCGTCCAATGACATGTAAAATAGGTTCCCAAATAGATCAATAACTAAAAGACACAAAACATATACACGGTGTACAAAATATTAGGAAAAAATATTGAGTTGCACCCCCTTTTGCCCTCAGAACCGCCTCAATTCGTTGGGGCATGGACTCCAGAAGGTGTCGAAAGCGTTCCACAGGGACGCTGGCCCATGTTGACTCCAATGCTTCCCACAGTTGTGTCAAGTAATCTGGATGTCCTTTGGGTGGTGGACCATTCTTGATACACACGGGAAACTGTTGAGTGTGAATAAACCCAGCAGCGTTGCCGTTCTTGACACAAACCAGTGCGCCTTGCCTACCATACCCCGTCAAAGGCACTTAAATATTTTGTCTTGCCCATTCACCCTCTGAATGGCACACATACACAATCCATGTCTCAATTGTCTCAAGGCTTAAAAATCCATCTTTAACCTGTATCCTCCCCTTCATCTACATGAGTGGTCACCAATTGGTCAATCGCGATTGACTGGTCAATCTCCAAGGCATTCCAAGTCTATCGCCAAACATTTCTGTAAAAAAAACAACACCTTGCATTCCTATTTGTTTTATTCGACTCGCTCCATTTATAACGTTTTTAAGTTACAAACTCTGCCTTCCCGGGGGGCGCAAATCAAGTACGCTATAGGCCTACCACTGGCCAATCGGAAGGCTCAGATTACTGTGTCTGCAGTAACGTAGCAGGCATAGAATCAATCTACAGCAAAGTTGATACTGTGAGATTTCTAAACTTGTAAAACCCTGACTAGAGACTCAACGAATACAGCAAAGAGCTGCTGTTTTTATGAGTGAGTTCATGTTTCAGTTTTTACTCAAAACTTTCTATTCAACACTTTTATATGCCATAAAATGTGCTTTCTCGCTACTGCCACTCGCGGTACAACCAGCACTGCAGCAGTAATGAATGAGTAGGAAAGTGTCATCGATAGGCTTGAGTTGTTATTATTAACGACTTGGGTCTTTTTTCATATCGAGGAAAATGTCACTTTCTCTGGTCATAGGAGTAACAACCTGAATTTGTGCATGAGGCAGAAATAATGTGGTGCGACTCGAGTATCGCCATCAGCTGGAAGACAGTATCTCTTTTTGGTCAGTGTCAGTGGAGGAAAGGGAGAGCGGAGGGATGTTGAGAGGCGGACCCTCAGTCTGCTGCTCTCTCCCTCCACTGAGACTGATCATCAGATGCAGGCACCATCAGCCCAGTAAAATAAAAAGCTAATTATTTACATTTATGCTGCGCCTCACAAGTAATACAACAACTGGTCTATTTCCAGTGTGATCATATAGTAATGTTGAAATATAATGTAAAAATGGTCTGAGAAGAACAACATTGGCAGGGCAATTCAAGCAAAGCCAATATGCAGTGATAATGAATTGGGCCTATAGCCTACTGCACAAACCTCATTACTACAGTACTGTTTTTAATGGGTTAATGTTGCATACATAGGCTGATGTTTTTTAAGTCATGTAAAAAAACAAAATCTGAACGGTAGATCTTGGCTTGCAGTTCGACTCAGAAAGTGATCTCGACTCAAAAAAGGTTGGTGACCACTGATCTACACTGATTGAAGTGGATTTAACAAGTGACATCAATAAGGGATCATAGCTTCACATGGATTCACCTGGGAGTCCATGTTCATGGAAAGACATTCCTAATGTTTTGCACTCAGTGTATTTACATAGATCAACTCTCACGTAGTCTTGACAAGGTCTAGAAACTTTGAATGGAATGTATAATAGCTCCCAGGTTTTCTGTGTTTAACATAATCCCATAAAACGATGGGTTTAACCTTTTAATTCAGAGATAGGATTATAGACAAGATACATAAATTGACGGCTCAATCTACAGTGGGAGACACAAGCTGAGGTACACCTGTAAAAAATTGAAACCTTTTCTCAAAATTGATGGATACCTTCTCATGCATACAGTTGAAGTCGGAAGTTTACATGCACCTTAGCCAAATACATTTAAACTCTGTTTTTCACAATTCCTGACATTTAATCCTAGTAAAAATTCCCTGTCTTAGGTCAGTTAGGATCACCACTTTATTTTAAGAATGTGAAATGTCAGAATAATAGCAGAGAGAATGATTTATTTCAGCTTTTATTTCTTTCATCACATTCCCAGTGGGTCAGAAGTTTACATACACTCAGTTAGTATTTGGTAGCATTGCCTTTAAAATTGTTTAACTTGGGTCAAACTTTTCGGGTAGCCTTCCACAAGCTTCCCACAATAAGTTGGGTGAATTTTGGCCCATTCCTCCTGACAGAGCTGGTGTAACTGAGTCAGGTTTGTAGGCCTCCTTGCTCGCACACAAACGTTTTTCAGTTCTGCCCACAAATGTTCTATAGGCTTGAGGTCAGGGCTTTGTGATGGCCACTCCAATACCTTGACTTTGTTGTCCTTAAGCCATTTTGCCACAACTTTGGAAGTATGCTTGGGGTCATTGTCCATTTGGAAGACCCATTTGCGACCAAGCTTTAACTTCCTGACTGATGTCTTGAGATGTTGCTTCAATATATCCACATCATTTTCCTTCCTCATGATGCTATCTATTTTGTGAAGTACACCAGTCCCTTCTGCAGCAAAGCACCCCCACAGCATGATGCTGCCACCCCCGTGCTTCACTGTTGGGATGGTGCTCTTTGGCTTGCAAGCGTTCCCCTTTTTTCTCCAAACATACCAATGGTCATTATGGCCAAATAATTCAATTTTTGTTTCATCAGACCAGAGGACATTTCTCCAAAAAGTACGATCTTTGTCCCCATGTGCAGTTGCAAACCATTTTTATTTATTTATTTTTATTTCACCTTTATTTAACCAGGTAAGCCAGTTGAGAACATGTTCTCATTTACAACTGCGACCTGGCAGTTGTAAATGAGAACATAGTCTGGCTTTTTATATGGCGGTTTTGGAGCAGTGGCTTCTTCCTTGCTGAGCGGCCTTTCAGGTTATGTTGATATAGGACTCGTTTTACTGTGGATATAGATACTTTTATACCTGTTTCCTCCAGCATCTTCACAAGGTCCTTTGCTGTTGTTCTGGGATTGATTTGCACTTTTCGCTCCAAAGTACGTTAATCTCTAGGAGACAGAACGCGTCTCCTTCCTGAGCGGTATGACGGCTGCGTGGTCCCTTGGTGTTTATACTTGCGTACTATTGTTTGTACAGATGAACGTGGTACTTTCAGGCATTTGGAAATTGCTCCCAAGGATGAACCAGACTTGTGGAGGTCTACAATTTTCTTTCTGAGGTCTTGGCTGATTTATTTTGATTTTCCCATGATGTCAAGCAAAGAGGCACTGAGTTTGAAGGTAGGCCTTGAAATAGATCCACAGGTACACCTCCAATTGACTCAAATGATGTCAATTAGCCTATCAGAAGCTTCTAAAGCCATGACATAATTTTCTGGAATTTTCCAAGCTGTTTAAAGGCACAGTCAACTTAGTGTATGTAAACCTCTGACCCACTGGAATTGTGATACAGTGAATTATAAGTGAAATAATCTGTCTGTAAACAATTGTTGGAAAAATTACTTGTGTCATGCACAAAGTAGATGTCCTAACCGACTTGCCAAAACTATAGTTTGTTAACAAGAAATGTGTGGAGTGGTTGAAAAACGAGTTTTAATGACTCCAACCTAAGTGTATGTAAACTTCCAACTCCAACTGTATCTACCCTGAACACTGAAGAAATGGCTCTGTAGATTTCCATCTACACACGTCCTGTTCTCCATCTCAACACTCTGACATTCAGAACACCCGTAGACGCTACTAGAAGTCCTATCGTAACTTCCAAATGAATTAGTAATACAAATTCAAATCTGATAAATGACAGCGAGCTCACACTCACTGTTTAAGAAAGAAAGCATGTAGTCTAACATGATTTTCTTGTTGTTTTTTTTCCCCCAGACGGCGCTCTAAAAACAAATAGCTTCTGAGAGAGCCACGGCTGTTGCCTAATGGGGTTTTGTATGGTAACCTTTAACAAATGATTCTGTTCATCGTTTTTACCCAATGTTTCCCTGGCCTCTGTCTTCAAAGGTCAAAAGACGTAACTCGAGGAGCCAGATAAATGAGAAGTTAACCAAGCAGAAAAGAGAGGCGGAGTAGGGAAGAGGGAGAAACAGAGAGCGTGTGTTGGTTGGCAAGAAGGAGAGGGAGAGAGATGATTCTTAATTATACTAATTGTATACAAGGTAGAAGGAAGGAGGAGGAAGTTCACCAATGCCACCACATCACCCATTACTGATCCCTATATTCTAACAGGTTACAATGCCACCACATCACCCATTACTGATCCCTGTATTCTATCAGGCTACAATGCCACCACAGCACCCATTACTGATCCCTGTATTCTAACAGGTTACAATGCCACCACTTCACCCAATACTGATCCCTGTATTCTAACAGGTTACAATGCCACCACATCACCCAATACTGATCCCTGTATTCTAACAGGTTACAATGCCACCACATCACCCATTACTGATCCCTATATTCTAACAGGTTACAATGCCACCACATCACCCATTACTGATCCCTGTATTCTATCAGGCTACAATGCCACCACAGCACCCATTACTGATCCCTGTATTCTAACAGGTTACAATGCCACCACTTCACCCAATACTGATCCCTGTATTCTAACAGGTTACAATGCCACCACATCACCCAATACTGATCCCTGTATTCTAACAGGTTACAATTCCACCACATCACCCATTACTGATCCCTGTATTCTAACAGGTTACAATTCCACCACATCACCCAATACTGATCCCTGTATTCTAACAGGTTACAATGCCACCACATCACCCAATACTGATCCCTGTATTCTAACAGGTTACAATGCCACCATATCACCCAATACTGATCCCTGTATTCTAACAGGTTACAATACAGGTTACAATACACAAGCAGTGGACACTGAGTGAAATGCATGTCACCTGCACCTCTCCACTGTCTACCCATTTACTGGTCTCCAGACAGACACTGTAGCATCCCTCAGATAAGAGTCAGAATGTGGTCTATAGCGGAGGCATTGTTCAGGAGTCAATAGGAAGCCTGGCGCAGAGGATCGATATTGCACAGAGCCTGGTCCATTGTGAGTGAGAAAAAGTATGTGTGCACGCGCGAGAGAGAGAGAGATGCAAAGAGAGAGAGATGCAAAGAGAGAGAGATGCAAAGAGAGAGAGAGGCAGAGAGAGTGAGAGAGAGTGAGAGAGAGTGACAGAGAGAGACACAGAGAGACACAGAGAGACACACAGAGAGAGACACAGAGAGACACACAGAGAGAGAGACACAGAGAGACACAGAGAGAGAGACACAGAGAGAGAGAGAGAGAATGATGTCTATATTAACACAGTCCTGATGAATGGACTTTGTTTGGATTCCTGTCTGTCTCTGTCAGAGAAAATACCTACATATTTTGTCTGTCCTGAGGTATCTGGAAGAAGTCTGTCAACCTTCCACCTTCTTACCGGAAACCATCGTAATGTCACTATTACCAATGCCAGATAACCATCATCACTGTCATCATCGTCATCATCACCACTACCACAATCATCATATATACCCTTACACAACTGTCTGTTGTGTGAAACACACACCCATTACAATAAGGACACTAGTGCTGCACGTCTCAATCCATGGTGTAAAAGTCCCAGAGAGTCCTCAATATCCTCATAAGTCATTGTCCACATAACCCTGAGATTTTCCCAGGGCCAATATTAGCCAGGCCATAAAAAGTTACGCTGTATTCTGCCAGTGCTCCTGTATGCTGAGCAGCAGGCCTGGAATTCATACAGCCACATTATAATATTTCAATAAGAACCGCACATAAATTCAATATAGCAATACTGCTGACACATGGAGCCGTATTGATTCAATCTATGAGCTCGGAGACAAAGGGCCTGGGAGCGAGATGAGGAAGTGATGCGACCACAGAGGGGTGGGTAGATAGATACAGACACGGAGCCAGTGGGTTAAAGTCCATTAAGGTGAATGGGGGAAGACGATAGCCAATTGTGTTGAGAGTTCCGGGAATGATTGACAGGTGGAGGGGTTGTTAAGGAGATGTATTTTCTTGCCACCCTAGCAACCACTGTGGATAGAGTGGTGATTTTGATCATCTACTTCAGACCTCAGCAAAAAGCATTGGTGCCAGACAGTAGAAAATGGTTCTCCGACTCTGGGCTGGGAAGCTAGTGGGTGGTGAAGGGTTTTTGCTCCAGCCTAGCACTAGCACACCTTTAAAAAAAACAAAAAAACAACCAGGGCAACTTTCCCTTGTTGTGCTTCGATGCCAAAAATCACAGATTTATATATATAAAAAATATATAATAATAAACCCCAGATTTAGAACCCTAAACATAACTAATAAACCCCAGATTTATAATCCTAAACATAACTAATAAACCCCTTGCTCCTGTGAGTCTTTAGTTTTCTACTGCCGGCCCCTGGAAGGAAACGTTTTCCATCAGTGTGATTAATTCACAGTTAAACAGCATTTGTTTTTCAGTTTAGTTTTCTCATTCTGTTTTCTTCTCCCTCTCTCCCTCCATCCCTCAATCCCTCCTAGGTCTCCCCATTCTTAATTAAGGCGCTCATTTGCCACACAGATTCATTTTTAATGCTCCAGTCGCTTGGAACGGAGAGCTAAGCATCCTGGACAGGGCCCCAAAATAGAACTAAAAAAATTCCCCTGTCTGAAGTGTTATTTTATTTAATGCTTTGCTTCACAGTTCAATTCACTTAATATAGACTCACTCCCACCCCCGCGAACATCCACGGGATAAAAACTAAATATTTGCTAAAACGCAATAAAAGTGACAACGGTCTGTTCGGATTATGAAAAAAATATGAGATTTATATATACTTGAGCCGTGTCTTTGGGAAGCAGGGTGGAGGAGGTTGTTTGCAGCCAAACTTAATTAAGTAATGAGTTGGGATGATATGGGAATGGGATGTGAGGCGTGGCTAATGTGTAGGCGGAGGAGCTAGCCGCTCTGGCGTCTCAGTGGCACAGATCGGTCAGGGTGAACTCCAAACATCCAGACGGAAGTTCATTAGACTTAAATGTTGAAGTAAAACATATTTCTAAAGGGTCATGAGAAGAAGGTCCTTAGGGCTCTGATCATCCTTTTCTGACTGAATTCCACCAAACCACTTATACAGGGTCAGATATCGTTTCATCTCCCTCATAGCTAGGGTTCAGATTGGGGTTAATATAATCTGATCCTAGATCTGTGGTTAGTGGCAATGTCTACTTCAAGCATCCCCCTCTGGAACTACTGGGGTACGCCATTTTGGAGCTAAAGGCTAGTCACTCTGAGGGATTGCATTGGCCATTTTGGCTCAATCTAATGCCCCAGTTTTAAGTTCCTGGATACAAAAGTCCACTTCCACAAATTGGTGCTCTTGAATGGCAGTTGGAGATCTCCTTTTGACCCAGGGGAGAACGACTGCCCCTTCTCATTGAAGCCACGGAAGTTCAAGGCTGACCGCGGTACTGCAGGCATTGTTTGCAGAAAACAGGTCCCCATTATAGTCAATGGAAAATGGTGATCTTTGTGGTCAATCTTCGTGTAAATAAAATGTTTTTAGAAGGCATCATGGTACCTATAATTGCTTCTAATACACCAGATGTATGTCCTTGAACCGATTGTTATAAAATCGCACATAGAAGAAGTTATAAGGATAATTGAGATACTAATGGCAGCCTGCAGTACCCTGGGTAGCCTTCAACGAGTTACTCAAAGAGAGGGGGCAGCACTGAGCTATGCTGCAACATAACTTCCTGGAGTAGCTCAAACTGCTCATAGCCTGACAAATGGACTGTTTAGTCACCAACATCTCTCATTATCCGGGATCCTCAACAGCAGTTCTTGGGCACTGAGCAGATACAATTTCACCTGGATACAATTTAATTTAACTAGGCAAGTCAGTTAAGAACAAATTCTTATTTACAATGACGGCCTACCCTGGCCAAACTCGGACGACGCTGGGCCAATTGTGCGCCGCCCTGTGGGACAAGTCCTGTTTCGTCCCCATTCATCAATTGACAAATTCTTTCAATATACTCTTCCAGGATTGGGCAATTTTTTATAATGTTATTATCCTGTCTGGTAGCCAACTGCCTGCAGCCAAAAAGACCAAGAAAATGAGGGGGAGGTAAGAGAGTGAGAGAGAGACAGAGAGAGCGAGAGAGAGATGGGGGGATAGTGAGAGAGGGGAACAGAGAAAAGCAGACAGGATTGTCTATAGACCGTTTAGAGGTCTTTATGTGGGTTATCTGTTCTCTCTCTGTCCTCAAATAGCTCCAGTCGCCCATGAGCTTCTGCACAGTGTGAACCAACTGGCCAACCGCCTCGGTCGCTTTTATTACCCAAACAACCCTGTTCTCTCTCATTCTCTCTCTCCAAATGGGTTTTCAGCCCGGCCAGAGATGAAGGGAGAGGGTGATAAGGGAGGGAAGAGTGGATGGGCCAGATGAAGGGAGAGGGTGATAAGGGAGGGAAGAGTGGATGGGCCAGATGAAGGGAGAGGGTGATAAGGGAGGGAAGAGTGGATGGGCCAGATGAAGGGAGAGGGTGATAAGGGGAGGGAAGAGTGGATGGGCCAGATGAAGGGAGAGGGTGATAAGGGAGGGAAGAGTGGATGGGCCAGATGAAGGGAGAGGGTGATAAGGGAGGGAAGAGTGGATGGGCCAGATGAAGGGAGAGGGTGATAAGGGAGGGAAGAGTGGATGGGCCAGATGAAGGGAGAGGGTGATAAGGGAGGGAAGAGTGGATGGGCCAGATGAAGGGAGAGGGTGATAAGGGAGGGAAGAGTGGGTGGGCCAGATGAAGGAGGGAGGAGAGGAGCAGTGGGAGAGAAAATGCAGAAAGGACATCCAGTAGTCTGACAAGAGGATAATTTCATGCAAATGTAGCTTTTAGTTTGGAAATCAAGGCAATGTTTTTTAACTCTCCTCCCTCCATCCTCTCCACTAAATGTTTTTCCTCTCTGTTTTTTTAATTTCACACTCCGATGCACAGCCATAAATGATGAAGAAATATTTCTTGAAAAACACGCAGTTCTTTTGTGACACTATTTTTAGTTTTTTGGTTGCATTTCGACAACAATAATATTTTCCCAGTAAATAAGCACAGTAACAACAACCGATGCTTAGGGGTTGGTTGGAACATATCTGTGTGAAATAGCTTCCCTTTGTAGTCCTCTGAAAAATCTGTTGGAACTAAACTGCTCCAGACGCTGATAAACACACACATGTTTTGTTCTTCTATGCTTGTGGGGACCTAAAATTGATTTCCATTCAAAATCCTATTTTACCTTAACCTCTTACCCTAACCCTAACCCTAACACCTGAGCTTAAAATAGCCTTTGATGACGTCATGGGGACGTGGGAAATGTCCCCACCAGGGAGAATTTCCCTTGTTTTACTATCCTTGTGGGGCCTTTGGGGGATTTTAGGTCCCCACAAGGATAGAAGAACCAACCCACCCACAGTCGCTCTCTGATACAGACCATCATCTTCTCACTCTGTTCACACCCCACAAATGAGACAATGTGTCATTTAACAATTTATAGCCCATTAGTAATTCTCTCTCCCTCTTAATTGTCATTCCACGATGCTACTTTCACTCTTATTACTCCTCTCTCTCTCTCTGAAAACCGACTCTTCAAGAGGAGAAACTCTCTAACTGTGCGTCAAGCGCTCTCTCTCAGTTTCTCTCCCTCTCTTTCTCAGAAAACTGGCTATTGGAGAGGAAAAGTTATTTATCAATCTGTCTGTCCATCTCTCAATGTATCATTCCATTCCAATGTTACATCTATCTATTTTATCATCTAATGCTGTATTGCTTTTCTGACTGTTGGGAGAAACATATTATACTGCCTATAAATAAATATAAATATATATATATAGCTTATAGATGGTTTAGAACTAACACATCAAACTCGATCTAAAAAGTCACTGTTGATGAGTGAGATCAGAGTCCATCTTGAACAAAATGTTTTTACTTGTCCCTGTCTGTCTGTTTCTGTCTGTTTCTGTGTGTTTCTGTGTGTGTCATGGCCTTGTCTTCCCCAATAAACTTTATTTCCTAGCTGAGCCTCCTTGTAATCGTCCAGACGGGGCAAGTCGACATACAACCCCCCTCCTGTCTGAGTGTCTGGGACCCAGCAACCCTGATGTGTCTCTGGACTGACATAAAGCCACTGTGACTGCTCCCAGCTGGCCACTCACACACACACACACACACACACACACACACACACACACACACACCCTCATATAGAAATAGACACACACTCAAGCCTGCACACACACACACACACAAAAGTATAGCTCCAGGTGGAGTTTCTGTCTTTTACGCCCCCCCACCCCACAGACTGGGGCTTAAAGCGCCATAGACACGGCTTTATTCATATTTCTCCACCTATGACACATGTGTGTGTGTGCGTGTGTGTGTGTCTCCTCATTCTCCCCAAGTCTCAACACTATTTGCTATAGTCGAACAGCGTTAACGATTTCCCCACACAGTGTGTGAAATCCTATTATCCTCTTCGTTATTGTGGTTCTAATTAAAAACACCTTGGCTAATTCAATTACTGTACAGGGTTACGGTTTCATTGAATGGTCAGGTCTGATACCCAGAAAGTTTCCAACTTGAATTCACACATGGAGCTCTGTCTTGTCTTTCACTGAAAAACAAGTCAGCGTTTCGCATCGTTTCATTTCTAGACGGGACACAAAGGCGGCGTGGCGACATATAAAGAAGAGGGGGGTGAGAGGAGGGATGGAGGAGAGGGAAAGAGTGAAAAGTCTAAACAATAAGCCAATAGGCAACACTGAGTGTACAAAACATTAAGAACACCTAATTGAGTAGCACCTAATTGAGTTGCACCCCCCTTTTTCCCTCAGAACAGCCTCAATTCGTCAATTCGTCAGGGCATGGACTCCACAAGGTGTCAAACGCGTTCCACAGGGATGCTGGCCCATGTTGACTCCAATGCTTTCAACAGTTGTGTCAAGTTGGCTGGATGTCCTTTGGGTCGTGGACCATTCTTGATTACACATGGGAAACTGTTGAGCGTGAAAAACCCAGCAGCGTTGCAGTTCTTGACAGAAACCGGTGTGCCTGGCACCTACAACCATACCCCGTTCAAAGGCATTTTAATCTTTTGTCTTGCCCATTCACCCTCTGAATGGCACACACACACAATTCATGTCTCAATTGTCTCAAGGCTTCAAAATCCTTATTTAACCCATCTCCTCGCATTCATCTACACTGATTGAAGTGGATTTAACAAGTGACATCAATAAGGGATCATAGCTTTCACCTGGTCAGTCTATGTCAGGGAAACAGCAGGTGTTCTTAATGTTTTGTCCACTCAAGTGTATATAGACCAAGAAAAATGGCAAAAGAGAGGAAGTGCATGGAGCGGAGGAAAGAGAGGAAGTGCATGGAGCGGAGGAAAGAGAGGAAGTGCATGGAGCGGAGGAAAGAGAGGAAGTGCATGGAACGGAGGAAAGAGAGGAAGTGCATGGAGCGGAGGAAAGAGAGGAAGTGCATGGAACTGAGGAAAGAGAGGAAGTGCATGGAGCGGAGGAAAGAGAGGAAGTGCATGGAGCGGAGGAAAGAGAGGAAGTGCATGAAACGGAGGAAAGAGAGGAAGTGCATGGAACGGAGGAAAGAGAGGAAGTGCATGGAACGGAGGAAAGAGAGGAAGTGCATGGAGCGGAGGAAAGAGAGGAAGTGCATGGAGCGGAGGAAAGAGAGGAAGTGCATGGAACGGAGGAAAGAGAGGAAGTGCATGGAGCGGAGGAAAGAGAGGAAGTGCATGGAGTGGAGGAAAGAGAGGAAGTGCATGGAACGGAGGAAAGAGAGGAAGTGCATGGAACGGAGGAAAGAGAGGAAGTGCATGGAACGGAGGAAAGAGAGGAAGTGCATGGAGCGGAGGAAAGAGAGGAAGTGCATGGAACGGAGGAAAGAGAGGAAGTGCATGGAGCGGAGGAAAGAGAGGAAGTGCATGGAGCGGAGGAAAGAGAGGAAGTGCATGGAGCGGAGGAAAGAGAGGAAGTGCATGGAACGGAGGAAAGAGAGGAAGTGCATGGAACGGAGGAAAGAGAGGAAGTGCATGGAGCGGAGGAAAGAGAGGAAGTGCATGGAACGGAGGAAAGAGAGGAAGTGCATGGAACGGAGGAAAGAGAGGAAGTGCATGGAGCGGAGGAAAGAGAGGAAGTGCATGGAGCGGAGGAAAGAAAGGAAGTGCATGGAACGGAGGAAAGAGAGGAAGTGCATGGAACAGAGGAAAGAGAGGAAGTGCATGGAGTGGAGGAAAGAGAGGTGGAATGGAGGAGGAAAGGAGGAGGACCACGAAAGGGAGAAAAGCAGGAAATTAGAAATAGAATTAGGAGTGGATGTAGATGTGGACTGACTCACCACTTGGCCGTTCTGGGGGTTCTTGTGTGCGTAGGGCGGACCGCGGATGTGGTTCCACATCTGGCCTGATGTCATGGCAAACACCACACACTGAGAGGAGAGGTAGGGAGCGAGAGACGGAGAGAGAGAGAGAGGTTCCAAAGTTACTGAAGCTACAGGTAGAAATTACTATACAATCATCAACACTCCTGCTGCTATTTCTTCACAGTCACACACAGAGTGAAAGAGAGAGAGGGAGATGGAGAGAGCGAGAGAGAGAGAGAGGTGGAGACAGAGATAGACAGAGAGAGGCTGCACACCCGCATCGATCCATCTCGCCACTCCAACAGAGGAGAGGAGAGGTAAAAACCACATTGAACCTGACCTCCGTGACTTGCCCGCTGCTCCCTTTACGATCAATAGTCTCTGTGGCTTCCTCAGCCCTCTCCCTGTCTCTTAACATATGGGACAACAACCCTCTCTGTCTACACATAGGACACTCCTCCACTCTGCCTCATACTGCCCTCACTATCAATAAGAGCATTGCTGCTGATGAAGACGGACTCCGCTGCTTCATGCTCATTGATTGTAGTTTACAAAAGAACTGAAGAAATGCAGAATTGAGATCATAAACACAAACATTTGCAGAAGAAAATGGATGGTTCACGGTGTATTAGCTGGGGGTTGAGTAGAATGTCCTTTTAAACTATGCCATCTACTTGCCAGAATAGTCATACACTCTGACCTCACGTTAAATAGAAGTTTCACGTTATAGACCGGAACTATTGTTTCACATACAGATGTAGGATCTTAATTTGAGCCAGTTTGCCCAGCAGGAAGAAATTATCCTGCAGCAACAGGAAATGTGAATAATTATGTGGATTATAATGAATGAACATTTTTGTAGGGGGTTGATACATTTTTCGTAAGGGAAAATCAAGTCTGAAATTTCAAATAGGAAATGACAAACTTCAGCAGCCTTTTTAAACCTCAAATAGTTTTACATTTCCTGCACTGCAGGAAAGTTCTCCTGCAACAGTGTGAACATATTAAGATCCTCAGATCTGTATTGACCTGGCGAAGTTGAGTTGAGTACAATGGCTTTTATAACTACATTATTTGTAACTATGGTATTGCACCTCACCCTCGGGGGTCAGAACATTATTATTGACGTACATGTATGGGTCCATGAATAGCCTGATAAAGTAATGGGAGTGTTCTAAGAAACCATTATGTGGAACACTTACGAAAGACTGTCAATATCACGCTGTGAAAACCGTTCATAGGAACATTCTGAGACCCTAACAACATCATACTGTCCCGTGTAGCTCAGTTAGTAGAGCATGGCGCTTGCAACGCCAGGGTTGTGGGTTCGATTCCCACGGGGGGCTAGTATGAAAAAATGTATGCACTCACTAACTGTAAGTGGCTCTGGATAAGAGCGTCTGCTAAATGACTAAAATGTAAAAATGTACCACCCACCACTTACCTACTTCAGAGATGTTGTGCTCTCACCAGTCCATTGTATGTGTGTGCTCTGACCACAGGATATTGTGATTGTGTGTGCCTGTCTGCATATGCATATATGTGTACAGTGGGGGAAAAAAGTATTTAGTCAGCCACCAATTGTGCAAGTTCTCCCACTTAGGTACACGTCAACTATGACAGACAAAATGAGATTTTTTTTCTCCAGAAAATCACATTGTAGGATTTTTTATGAATTTATTTGCAAATTATGGTGGAAAATAAGTATTTGGTCAATAACAAAAGTTTCTCAATACTTTGTTATATACCCTTTGTTGGCAATGACACAGGTTTAAACTTTTTCTGTAAGTCTTCACAAGGTTTTCACACACTGTTGCTGGTATTTTGGCCCATTCCTCCATGCAGATCTCCTCTAGAGCAGTGATGTTTTTGGGCTGTCGTGGGCAACACAGACTTTCAACTCCCTCCAAAGATTTTCTATGGGGTTGAGATCTGGAGACTGGCTAGGCCACTCCAGGACCTTGAAATGCTTCTTACGAAGCCACTCCTTCGTTGCCCGGGCGGTGTGTTTGGGATCATTGTCATGCTGAAAGACCCAGCCACGTTTCATCTTCAATGCCCTTGCTGATGGAAGGAGGTTTTCACTCAAAATCTCACGATACATGGCCCCATTCATTCTTTCCTTTACACGGATCAGTCGTCCTGGTCCCTTTGCAGAAAAACAGCCCCAAAGCATGATGTTTCCACCCCCATGCTTCACAGAGGTATGGTGTTCTTTGGATGCAACTCAGCATTGTTGAGTTTTTACCAAAAAGTTATATTTTGGTTTCATCTGACCATATGACATTCTCCCAATCTTCTTCTGGATCATCCAAATGCACTCTAGCAAACTTCCGACGGGCCTGGACATGTACTGGCTTAAGCAGGGGGACACGTCTGGCACTGCAGGATTTGAGTCCCTGGCGGCGTAGTGTGTTACTGATGGTAGGCTTTGTTACTTTGGTCCCAGCTCTCTGCAGGTCATTCACTAGGTCCCCCCGTGTGGTTCTGGGATTTTTGCTCACCGTTCTTGTGATCATTTTGACCCCACGGGGTGAGATCTTGCGTGGAGCCCCAGATCGAGGGAGATTATCAGTGGTCTTGTATGTCTTCCATTTCCTAATAATTGCTCCCACAGTTGATTTCTTCAAACCAAGCTGCTTACCTATTGCAGATTCAGTCTTCCCAGCCTGGTGCAGGTCTACAATGTTGTTTCTGGTGTCCTTTGACAGCTCTTTGGTCTTGGCCATAGTGGAGTTTGGAGTGTGACTGTTTGAGGTTGTGGACAGGTGTCTTTTATACTGATAACAAGTTCAAACAGGTGCCATTAATACAGGTAACGAGTGGAGGACAGAGGAGCCTCTTAAAGAAGAAGTTACAGGTCTGTGAGAGCCAGAAATCTTGGTTGTTTGTAGGTGACCAAATACTTATTTTCCACCATAATTTGCAAATAATTCATTAAAAATCCTACAATGTGATTTTCTGGAGAAAAGAAATCTCAATTTGTCTGTCATAGTTGACGTGTACCTATGATGAAAATTACAGGCCTCTCTCATCTTTTTAAGTGGGAGAACTTGCACAATTGGTGGCTGACTAAATACTTTTTTCCCCACTGTATGTGTGTGTGTGTGATTGAGCTGATGTGTGCTCCTTGGTGTGCTCCTTGGGGTGTGTGTGCTCCTTGGTGTGCTCCTTGGGGTGTGTGTGCTCCTTGGGGTGTGTGTGTGTGTGTGTGTGTGCTCCTTGGTGTGCTCCTCTCTCACCAGTGCAGCCATGGCCCAGCCAGTCTTGTTGTAGATGAACTCCAGGTTGTTCCTGCGGAGGTAGAGCAGCCCTCCTACCAGAGACACCAGCAGGGCCAGGGCTATGGTGCCAGAGTAGTTAGGGGGACGGAACACACGGATCTGGAGGAGGAGAGGGAGGGAGGGATAGAGGAGGGGGAGGGACAGAAGAGAAGGAGAGAGGGACAGAGAGAGTGTGTGTGCATGCACATGTGTGTGAGGAACGAGAGAGAGAGAGGAGAGAGAGAAAGAGAGAGAGGAGAGAGAGGAGAGAGAAAGAGAGAGAGACAGAGAGAGGAGAGAGACAGAGAGAGAGAGAGAGAGAGAGACAGAGAGAGGAGAGAGAGGAGAGAGAGGAGAGAGAGAGAGAGAGAGAGACAGAGAGAGAGAGAGAGCGAGAGACAGAGAGAGAGAGAGAGAGAGAGAGAGAGACAGAGAGAGAGAGACAGAGAGAAACCAAGAGAGAGACAGAGAGAGAGACAGAGACAGAGACAGAGAGAGAGAGAGAGAGAGACAGAGAGAGAGAGAGAGAGAGAGAGAGAGAGAGAGAGAGAGAGAGAGAGACAGAGAGAGAGAGATAGAGAGAGAGAGACAAAGAGAGAGAGAGACAAAGAGAGAGAGATAGAGAGAGAGAGACAAAGAGAGAGAGATAGAGAGAGAGAGACAAAGAGAGAGAGAGAGAGAGAGAGAGAGAGAGAGAGAGAGAGAGAGAGAGAGAGAGAGAGAGAGAGAGAGAGAGAGAGAGAGAGAGAGAGAGAGAGAGAGAGAGAGAGGAGAGAGAGAGAGAGAGAGAGAGAGAGAGAGAGAGAGAGAGGAGAGAGAGAGACAGAGAGGAGAAAGAGAGAGAGAGATAGAGAGAAAGAAAGAAAGAAAGCAGAGTAGAAAGAGTGAAAGGAGGTGGGGTAGAGAGAGGGAGACCCAGTGAAAGGAGGTGGGGTAGAGGGAGGGAGACCCAGTGAAAGGAGGTGGGGTAGAGAGAGGGAGACCCAGTGAAAGGAGGTGGGGTAGAGGGAGGGAGACCCAGTGAAAGGAGGTGGGGTAGAGAGAGGGTGACCCAGTGAAAGGAGGTGGGGTAGAGGGAGGGAGACCCAGTGAAAGGAGGTGGGGTAGAGAGAGGGTGACCCAGTGAAAGGAGGTGGGGTAGAGAGAGGGAGACCCAGTGAAAGGAGGTGGGGTAGAGAGAGGGAGACCCAGTGAAAGGAGGTGGGGTAGAGGGAGGGAGACCCAGTGAAAGGAGGTGGGGTAGAGAGAGGGTGACCCAGTGAAAGGAGGTGGGGTAGAGAGAGGGAGACCCAGTGAAAGGAGGTGGGGTAGAGGGAGGGAGACCCAGTGAAAGGAGGTGGGGTAGAGAGAGGGAGACCCAGTGAAAGGAGGTGGGGTAGAGGGAGGGAGACCCAGTGAAAGGAGGTGGGGTAGAGGGAGGGACACAGTTAGTTTTGCCTGATCAAAGAAAACTATTTTAGAATGATATAGCTCAGTACAATGTAATTACACCTAGTTGAATAACACAAGGGCTCAGGTAGGGAGACAGGCTGAAGGCACCAAATAAGAGGCATATCAAGTTTCATAATATGATATTACTGGGGAATAGCATATCCACAGTAATGAAAAGATACGTCACATTCCCATTCAAACAAAGAGATATACAGCGCATTCGGAATGTATTCTGACCCCTTTACTTTTCCAAAGTTTTGTACGTTACAGCCCTATAAAATTGATTAAATTGTTTATTTCCCTCATCAATCTAAACACAATACCCCATAATGACAAAGCGAAAACAGGTTCAGAATCTTTTTCTATTTAAAAATTTATAAAAATAAGAAATACCTTATTTACATAAGTATTCAGACCCTTTGCTATGAGACTCGAAATTGAGATCAGGTGCATCCTGTTTCCATTGATCATCCTTGAGATGTTTCTACAACTTGATCGGAGTCCACCTGTGGTAAATTCAATTGATTGGACATGATTTGGAAAGGCACACACCTGTCTATATAAGGTCCCACAGTTGACAGTGCACGTCAGAGCAAAAACCAAGCCATGAGGTCGAAGGAATTGTCCGTAGAGCTCCGAGACAGGATTGTGTTGAGGCACAGATCTGAGGAAGGGTACCAAAAAATGTCTGCAGCATTGAAGATCCCCAAGAACACAGAGGCCTCCATAATTCTTAAATGGAAGAAGTTTGGAACCACCAAGACTCTGGGGAGAAGGGCCTTGGTCAGGGAGGTGACCAAGAAACCAATTGTCACTCTGACAGAGCTCCAGAGTTATTCTGTGGAGATGGGATAACCTTCCAGAAGGACAACCATCTTTGCAGCACTCCACCAATCAGGCCTTTATGGTAGAGTGGCCAGACGGAAGCCACTCCTCAGTAAAAGGCACATGACAGCCCGCTTAGAGTTTGTCAAAAGGCACCTAAAGGACTCTCAGACCATGAGAAACAGGATTCTCTGGTCTGATGAAACCAAGATTTAACTCTTTGGCCTGAATGCCAAGCGTCAAGTCTGGAGGAAACCTGGCACCATCCCTACGGTGAAGCATGGTGTTGGCAGCATCATGCTGTGGGGATGTCTTTCAGCGGCAGGGACTGGGAGACTAGTCAGGATCGATGGAAATATGAACAGAGCAAAGTACAGACAGATCCTTGATGAAAACCTGCTTCAGAGCGCTCAGGACCTCAGACTGGGGCGAAGGTTCACCTTCCAAAAGGACAACGACCCAAAGCACACAGCCAAGATAACGCAGGAGTGGCTTCGGGACAAGTCTATGAATGTCCTTGAGTGGCCCGGACTTGAACCCGATTGAACATCTCCGGAGAGACCTGAAAATAGTTGTGCAGCGACGCTCCCCATCCAACCTGACCGAACTTGAGAGGATCTGCAAAGAAACTCCCCAAATAAAGGTGTGCCAAGCTTGTAGCGTCATACCCAAGAAGACTCGAGGCTGTAATTGCTGCCAAAGGTCCTTCAACAAAGTACTGAGTAAAGGGTCTGAATATTTATGTAAATGTGATATTTACGTTTTTTTATTTTGAATAAATTTCCAAAAATGTCTAAACACCTGTTTTTGCTTTGTCATGATGGGGTATTGTGTGTAGATTGATGAGGAAAATGTATTCCATTTTAGAATAAGGCTGTAACGTAACAAAAATGTGGAAAAAGTAAAGGCGTCTGAATACATTCCGAATGCACTGTACATGTGCAGCTATAGTAGGCCAGAGTTGAATTCATCAGGACATAATGTTGAAAAACTTTTTTGAAAACGATAATGAGCATTTCATTTTGGACAAGTTCAGGTAGTCCCCTCAATGTTTCAGTCCGGTTTTTTTCTTCAGTTTGAACACAACCCAGATCTGAGTCTTCTTGTTGGTCGATCGTCGGCCTTGCCTTCTAATGCTATTGGATTAGCTCAAATAAAGGGAACCACATATCCCATAATTCAGTCTGCTTGTAGAACCGAGAGGGAGAGTGTGTGTGCGTGTTAGAACGTTGGGCCAGTAACCGAAAGGTTGTTGGTTCGAATACACGAGTCGACAAGGTGAAAATCTGTCGCTGTGCCCTAGAGCAAGGCACTTAACCCTAATTTGCTCCAGGGGTGTCGTACTACTATGGCTGACGCTGTAAAACAACACATTTCACTGCACCTATCCGGTGTTTGTATGTGTGTGTGTCCACTGTCAACCACCGTTTTTCAAATCAGCAGGATGACAGAGAATCCAAAGGATTAATGGGCAACTGGTGGAGATGTCTCCCCGTAATGGAGGACGTGGGTTTAAAAAGGGAGCCCCTCTGAGCATTAATTGACACTGTGGAATTAATAAGGATAACAGTATCTAACCTCATTGGGATTCTTATAGAGCAGTGGGCCATATAGAAAGCATTCGATACCACAGCCATTAGCTGGTCATTGTGTTTTTCGGGCTGTATAAAAGACAGTACATGGGCAAAGTGCTCTTGTCCTTCTTGCAGGATGCGTCTCGCATCTCTAAGATGGATCTGAAACTGATGATGCTATCTCTGACGCAGCTATAAAAAGGATAACCTTTGGTATTGTATTCATGTTTGGCACATAGTTAGGTACAAATATTATATCTGATATGTTTTTGTGATGCTTATATGTTTCGTGACTGGTAAATAGTTGTGTGTGCGCTTTTTAAAAGCTTTCAAATGTGATAGGCAGGCCTGAGTTTAAATGGTATTTGTTGTCTTTCAAATATGTTGAGCGTTCGATTGAGCCTGCTGGATTGGTGGTGTTTGCACTTTTGGGATGATTCCATTAGCTCCATTCCTCCAGGCAAGCCCGATCAGGCGCAGCTAAAATATCAGACAGAAAACAGACACTATTTGAACCCGGGTCTTCTGTCACCTGTACAATCATCACAGGTGTATTATGTAAAAGGTTAATTCTCACCTGGACGTCGGTGCGGTCTGCGATCCACTTGGCCAGCTGCTCCGAGGCAAAGCCGATCCGCTGGAGGTCGAAGGTGTCTGCCCTCTTAGGTTTTCCCTTAGCTGGGAAGTGCATGAAGGTAGGGGCCGAGTTCATATTCAGCTGGAGACAGCAGAGACAGAGAGCGAGAGCGAGAGCGAGAGCGAGAGAGAGAGAGGAAAGGATTGATGAGAGACAGATACAGTAGGTAGGAGGAAAGAAAGAGAGAGAGAGAGAGAGAGAGAGAGAGAGAGAGAGAGAGAGAGAGAGAGAGAGAGAGAGAGAGAGAGAGAGACAGAGAGAGAGAGAGAGAGAGAGAGAAAGAGACAGAGAGAGAGAGAGAGAGAGAGAGACAGAGACAGAGAGAGAGAGAGAGAGAGAGAGAGAGAGAGAGAGAGAGAGAGAGAGAGAGAGAGAGAGAGAGAGAGAGAGAGAGAGACAGATACAGTAGGTAGGAGGAGAGAGAGAGAGCAATTTGCACATTGTTACAACACTGTATATATACATAATATGACATTTGAAATGTCTTTATTCTTTCGAAACTTCTGAGTGTAATGTTTACTGCTAATATTTATTGTTTATTTCACTTTTGTTTACTATCTACTTCACTTGCTTTGGCAATGTTAACATACGTTTCCCATGCCAATAAAGCCCTTAAATTGAAAAAATTGAATTGAATTGAGAGAGAGAGAGCGAGAGAGAGAGACAGAGAGATAGAGAGAGACAGAGAGAGAGGGAGAGAGAGAGAGGAAAGGATTGATGAGAGACAGATACAGTAGGTAGGAGGAGAGATACAGTAGGTAGGAGGAGAGAGAGAGAGAGAGTTAACACACGTTTCCCATGCCAATAAAGCCCTTAAATTGAATTGAATTGAATTGAGAGAGAGAGAGAGAGAGAGAGAGAGAGAGAGAGAGAGAGAGAGAGAGGAGAGAGGGACATAGGTGGAAAGGGCAAAGAGAGAATGGAGAGAAGTGGTGAAAACTCCAATTACATGACGTGTGCACATACCATTGCCCATACAAAAACATCCCCTATACACAGTTTATTTTCCCCAGTGGTGTTATGATCAAGCATGGGGCCCACCACATGATGTGACTGGCCATGAGGCCACCCACCCAGGGAGGGAGGGGGCGGCACGGGCAGAGCACTCACTGTTGGCACTAACATACACCTAATTACTAGACTCTCCCACTGCACAGGCTGGCCATTAGGCCTAATGAACGGCTAGGCATGCACACTGCGTACTTATTATGCTAGGTGTCTGCCTGCTCTTTCTCTCTCTCTATATATCTCTCTCTCTCTCCCACCCTCCCTGCCTACAGTAATCTCTCTCTCCCTCTCAACAATATTCTCTCTCCCTCTCTTTCAAAAGTATTCTCTCTCACTCAATTGTTACCTCTCTATTTTTCTCTTTCTGTATCTGTCTCGCCTGATTCTGTCTCTAAAATGAATCTCTTTCCCTCTTAGATACAGTGAGGGAAAAAAGTATTTGATCCACTGCTGATTTTGTACGTTTGCCCACTGACAAAGACATGATCAGTCTATAATTTGAATGGTAGGTTTCTTTGAACAGTGAAAGACAGAATAACAACAAAAAAATCCAGAAAAACGCATGTAAAAAATGTTTTAAATTGATTTGCATTTTAATGAGGGAAATAAGTATATGACCCCTCTGCAAAACGTGACTTAGTTTGGTGGCAAAATCCTTGTTGGCAATCACAGATGTCAGATGTTTCTTGTAGTTGGCCACCAGGTTTGCACACATCTCAGGAGGGATTTTGTCCCACTCCTCTTTGCAGATCTTCTCCAAGTCATTAAGGTTTTGAGGCTGACGTTTGGCAACTCGAACCTTCAGCTCCCTCCACAGATTTTCTATGGGATTAAGGTCTGGAGACTGGCTAGGCCACTCCAGGACCTTAATGTGCTTCTTCTTGAGCAACTCCTTTGTTGCCTTGGCCGTGTGTTTTGGGTCATTGTCATGCTGGAATACCCATCCACGACCCATTTTCAATGCCCTGGCTGAGGGAAGGAGGTTCTCACCCAAGATTTGACGGTACATGGCCCCGTCCATCGTCCCTTTGATGCTGTGAAGTTGTCCTGTCCCCTTAGCAGAAAAACACCACCAAAGCATAATGTTTCCACCTCCATGTTTGACGGTGGGGATGGTGTTCTTGGGGTCATAGGCAGCATTCCTCCTCCTCCAAACACGGCGAGTTGAGTTGATGCCAAAGAGCTCAATGTTGGTCTCATCTGACCACAACACTTTCACCCAGTTCTCCTCTGAATCATTCAGATGTTCATTGGCAAACTTCAGACGGGCCTGTCTATGTGCTTTGTTGAGCAGGGAGACCTTGTTGGCGCTGCAGGATTTCAGTCCTTCACGGCGTAGTGTGTTACCAATTGTTTTCTTGGTGACTATGGTCCCAGCTGCCTTGAGATCATTGACAAGATCCTCCCGTGTAGTTCT
Source organism: Coregonus clupeaformis (assembly GCF_020615455.1). Classification (NCBI taxonomy): domain Eukaryota; kingdom Metazoa; phylum Chordata; class Actinopteri; order Salmoniformes; family Salmonidae; genus Coregonus; species Coregonus clupeaformis. The sequence continues at coordinate 641,830 of NC_059201.1, forward strand.
GGGCTGATTCCTCACCCTTCTCATGATCATTGCAACTCCATGAGGTGAGATCTTGCATGGAGTCCCAGGCCGAGGGAGATTGACAGTTCTTTTGTGTTTCTTCCATTTGCGAATAATCCCACCAACTGTTGTCACCTTCTCACCAAGCTGCTTGGCGATGGTCTTGTAGCCCATTCCAGCCTTGTGTAGGTCTACAATCTTGTCCCTGACATCCTTGGAGAGCTCTTTGGTCTTGGCCATGGTGGAGAGTTTGGAATCTGATTGATTGATTGCTTCTGTGGACAGGTGTCTTTTATACAGGTAACAAACTGAGATTAGGAGCACTCCCTTTAAGAGTGTGCTCCTAATCTCAGTTTGTTACCTGTATAAAAGACACCTGGGAGCCAGAAATCTTTCTGATTGAGAGGGGGTCAAATGCTTATTTCCCTCATGAAAATGCAAAACAATTTATAACATTTCTGAAATGTGTTTTTCTGGATTTCTTTGTTGTTATTCTGTCTCTCACTGTTCAAATAAACCTACCATTAAAATTATAGACTGATCATTTCTTTGTCAGTGGGCAAACGTACAAAATCAACAGGGGATCAAATACTTTTTTCCCTCAATGTATCTCTCTATCTACTACTATCGCTATATCTCTCGATCTCTCTATCTACTATATCTCCACTGTGTGATTCTCGGTCTTTCTCTTTCCATTTGGTTTACCTTCCAAACCCATCATCCTGCAATTAAAATCAACTAAAAAGTCAGTCTATTCCCACCTCTTCCCCCCTCCAAATTCACAGAGAACAAAGTGAGGATCATTACGGAGGTTATTTCTCTTAATTGCATGAAACGAGCCCACCGCATCCTCCCTGGAGCGTAGAGGTGATTCGCCCATTAGGAGTACTACATTAGCACTCTCTCCATTATAACAAAAGAAAAGCTAGACAAAGTGATCTGCATTTAATTACATGTCCTTTTAATCTTAGAGGCCCATAATCGCATAATTGCTCGAGTGGAGAGTGTGAGGCGTACCTCAGGGGTGAGTATTTAACCCAGATTAATTGCTCATTGGCTATGGTAATGAGTGGTTGGAAGCTTCACATCTGTTTATTGTCATGCAAATTAGTGTTAGTGATAAGAAACCAAAGTTGTATTATGGCTTTCTCTGGTGCTGAGTTGCTATGGCGATGTGGAGTATGTATTTATGTGTTGGGGCGGTTGTTTTCCCACTGTATCGAGGTCTGCACTGAGTGACACAGCAGGCGGTGATGTACTGTAAGACACTCAGGCACACAGTGACATGCACACACATACGCCCACAGGGTCTTCGCCCACGGCCCACCTATGGAAAATAATGACAACCCCAGGGAAAGTGGTTGGTCGCACAGAAACGACTCTCATCAATCTCCCACACTGATGTTTATCTAGCCGCCAGCTTGCAAGGAGTGCATGACAGTGGCTGCTCAAGACAACTGGCGGGCTTTACACAGGCAGCCCAATTCTGATCTTTTGACAATAATTAATCTTTTGACCAATTCGATCTGATCTTTTACCAATAATTGGGCAAAAGATCAGAATTGGGCTGCCTGTGTAAATGTAGCCAATGTGTATTATTATCAACTTCTAGGAACCTTGGTGTTGGATTAGATACAGTGGGGGAAAAAAGGTATTTAGTCAGCCACCAATTGTGCAAGTTCTCCCACTTAAAAAGATGAGAGAGGCCTGTAATTTTCATCATAGGTACACGTCAACTATGACAGACAAAATGAGAAAAACATTTCCAGAAAATCACATTGTAGGATTTTTAATGAATTTATTGGCATATGATGGTGGAAAATAAGTATTTGGTCAATAACAAAAGTTTCTCAATACTTTGTTATATACCCTTTGTTGGCAATGACACAGGTTTAAACGTTTTCTGTAAGTCTTCACAAGGTTTTCACACACTGTTGCTGGTATTTTGGCCCATTCCTCCATGCAGATCTCCTCTAGAGCAGTGATGTTTTGGGGCTGTCGCTGGGCAACACAGACTTTCAACTCCCTCCAAAGATTTTCTATGGGGTTGAGATCTGGAGACTGGCTAGGCCACTCCAGGACCTTGAAATGCTTCTTACGAAGCCACTCCTTCGTTGCCCGGGCGGTGTGTTTGGGATCATTGTCATGCTGAAAGACCCAGCCACGTTTCATCTTCAATGCCCTTGCTGATGGAAGGAGGGTTTCACTCAAAATCTCACGATACATGGCCCCATTCATTCTTTCCTTTACACGGATCAGTCGTCCTGGTCCCTTTGCAGAAAAACAGCCCCAAAGCATGATGTTTCCAACCCCATGCTTCACAGTAGGTATGGTGTTCTTTGGATGCAACTCAGCATTCTTTGTCCTCCAAACATGACGAGTTGAGTTTTTACCAAAAAGTTATATTTTGGTTTCATCTGACCATATGACATTCTCCCAATCCTCTTCTGGATCATCCAAATGCACTTCAGATGGGCCTGGACATGTACTGGCTTAAGCAGGGGGACACGTCTGGCACTGCAGGATTTCAGTCCCTGGCGGCGTAGTGTGTTACTGATGGTAGGCTTTGTTACTTTGGTCCCAGCTCTCTGCAGGTCATTCACTAGGTCCCCCCGTGTGGTTCTGGGATTTTTGCTCACCGTTCTTGTGATCATTTTGACCCCACGGGGTGAGATCTTGCGTGGAGCCCCAGATCGAGGGAGATTATCAGTGGTCTTGTATGTCTTCCATTTCCTAATAATTGCTCCCACAGTTGATTTCTTCAAACCAAGCTGCTTACCTATTGCAGATTCAGTCTTCCCAGCCTGGTGCAGGTCTACAATTTTGTTTTTGGTGTCCTTTGACAGCTCTTTGGTCTTGGCCATTGTGGAGTTTGGAGTGTGACTGTTTGAGGTTGTGGACAGGTGTCTTTTATACTGATAACAAGTTCAAACAGGTGCCATTAATACAGGTAATGAGTGGAGGACAGAGGAGCCTCTTAAAGAAGAAGTTACAGGTCTGTGAGAGCCAGAAATCTTGCTTGTTTGTAGGTGACCAAATACTTATTTTCCACCATAATTTGCAAATAAATTCATTAAAAATCCTACAATGGGATTTTCTGGAATTTTTTTTCTCAATTTGTCTGTCATAGTTGACGTGTACCTATGATGAAAATTACAGGCCTCTCTCATCTTTTTAAGTGGGAGAACTTGCACAATTGGTGGCTGACTAAATACTTTTTTCCCCCACTGTATGTCATGATGTTCCAAAAAGGTCTGCATCCCTTTGTTCTTCTGGATAGGATAAGTGGTGTACTTGGTTCCTTTCCTGGCAGACATGGATCTCCTGCCCAATGCTGTCAAAAAATCAATTTACTTTGAAGATAGGAATCTCTTCCTTGTCATCACTAGGTTGGTCAATTAAGCAATAAGGCATGAGGGGGTGTGGTATATGGCCAATATACCACGGCTAAGGGCTGTTCTTAATACAGCCGTTAGCTGTTATAATCTGGTTACCAACGTAATTAGAGCAGTAATACCTGTGGTATTCGGTCTGATATACCACAGATGTCAGCCAATCAGAACTCAAGGCTCAAATCACCCAGTTTATAATATGGATTATCCATTCAGAGTACTGTATGTAGGGTGTGCATGCACTGAGTCATGAGTACAGTATGTGAGTTGGATGAGAGAGCTCATCTACATAAATCAAGACTATACATCCATTGCAAGGTACATGAGCGTTTGTGTACGCGAGTACTTCGCTAAATGTCACCCGACACTATCATATATAATTAACCATCAGAGGCACATCCAAAACAATGTTCAGCTGATGTGAATCCCCAAACTCTCTCCCTAAGTGGCCTGAGTCACCGGTGGCGCTTAAAATGGCCGCCGGACGACGAGGCCCCGCTGGTAAATAAAACCCTGTCAGCCACCTCTGATTTATTTACCTTATTTCAATTATTAATCTCTCCTTTAAACTTCGCCTGCGTGCTAATTAGCATGCTGTGTCACCGCGCCGAGGATGACAGGCCCCTATGAACATGGAAATGAGGGCTTTGGGGATGGAGGGAGCGAGGGAGGAACGGAGGGGGGATGGATGGATGGAGGGGGACTGGGGGCTAGATCCAGACGGTTACCTGCTGAAAGACGTCAGCCCCGTCATCATAGTCCACCATGGTGAAGAAGAGTTTGTTAGAGAAAGCCGAGGAGTAGCGCCAGGAGTTAGCCAGCACCTGGTACTCCTCGTTAGCTTGTCTGTTAAAAAGACAGGGGGAGAGAGAGAGAAAGAAAGGAAGAGAGAAAAGAGAGAGAGAAAGGAAGAGAAAATAAAGTGGAAAAGGAAGAGAGAGAGAGAGAGAGAGAGAGAGAGAGAGAGAGAGAGATAGAGAGAGAGAGAGAGAGAGAGAGAGGGAAGAAGAAACAGATGAGTAAATGCTGGTGTTGATCATGGCCATGTTGGCTTGAGGAGGCAGTTGGAAGAGACGGACGAGGACAGAGAGACACTCATGCTCCTCCCCAGAGAGAGAGAAGGATAACGACGCCACGCCGTGAAAACTAGTGTCTGAGAAGAACGTCGCTACAGCTCTAATTATTGTTCTATCCCGTCCTGGACAGACGAGGAAAACATCACGCCAAACCACCATCTCTCTACCCATCACATTCCCTTTGACTCTGGCGATGCTGACACTTCCTATGCCCGTCGCAGTTCCCCTACACTGGCATGACAGGAGAAACGATAACAAAAAACAAATGTGCCAATTAGAAGGGAAATTACGGCAGACATTTTGCAAATTGAGCCATAGCCACTCAACCTGTCACGGGTAAATACAGACAGTGGCGGACTCGTCAGGTCTGCCACAGTGGCGGCTATGAAGGTGAAAATGAATGTACAGCAAACTTCTTTATATAATGTGACGTAATAGAGTTAAAAGTAGAGTTACAAAATTCCTGAAACGTTCAATAAATTCCCTGGTTTTCCAGAATTCATGGTTGGAGGATTCCGGATTTCCCGCTTATTCCCTCCTGTTTCCAGGATTCCGGGAATTTATTGAAAGTTCCAGGAATTTTGCAACCCTAGTTAAAAGTACACTTAAAACTAGTGGAAAGAGAGCTTGGGACTGTGGAAGTCTTGAAGCTTCATGGCACACATTTATGCCCACAGAGCGTGCCTTTACTTCCTAAACTCCTAGTTAGAGCTCAAATAACCTCATCAAAGTATGTTTACTCCAGATGGCTTCGTAAAGTCGCAGTGCGAACGTCTGGTGACAACTTAAATGTCCTCTGACAACTTTAATGTCCTCTGCCACACGTTACAGTACATAAATTCACAAAAGGGACAACAAAGAAGCATGAATAATACAAGTAACAAAACAGGCTTTTCTGCTGGGAATTAAACAACTTGCATCAATGCATTAAACAACTTGCATCAATGTTGCATTTCCGTCATGTACTATTCATGCTCCTACATAAGTCATATGGTTTGTAGTGTTTCACGCCCTGCAGTGCTCTACATATAGCGACTCTCTTCAGAGGGTGTTGTGTTGCCCTTTTGGTGATAAACGTCTTTAAACAATTAGTAGCTTTCACTACAGTGCACTTTAAATGATACTGTCATTGGAGGGAGGGAGAGAGGGAGGGAGGGAGAGAGGGAGGGAGGGAGAGAGGGAGAGAGGGAGGGAGAAAGATAGAGGAACTGAGATAGAGAGAAGGAAATAAACAAAAGAGAGAAAAGAGAGAGAGAAGAATGAAAGAAAGAAAGAGTGATGCCAGTGTGTCACGCCCTGACTCTGGGAACTGGTATTTGTTGAGTCAGGGTGTGTATTTTCTGTGTGGTATGTTCTATGTTGTATTTTCTAGGTTTAGATCTAGATTGTCTAGATCTATGTTGGCCGGTGTGGTTCCCAATCAGAGGCAGCTGTCGCTCGTTGTCTCTGATTGGGGACCATACTTAGACAGCCTATTGGTACTAGTGGGTTGTGGGATTTTGTTCCAGTTAAGGTATGTTGTGTTGTGCTGCCTTGGACTTCACGTTTCGTTTCGTTTGTTGTTTTGTCGTTGTGTTTAATATTTAATAAACATGTACGCATATCACGCTGCGCCTTGGTCCGTCCCGTTCATCAACTAACGTGACACAGTGCGAGGACCCCTTGCGATTAGCAGTCCCTCCCGGTGCCCGTCAGTACTTTGAATGCCGGCGGCGGCGGGGGTCACGACTCAAAATGTATCTTGAGCGCCCGCTGACTAGCGACGCGATGGCATCGTTTATGTAAATGGTCCGTCCCAATTGCGAAGAAGAGAGAGCTAGCGCGTGACATTAACTAATGTGCCTCGGAGTGACATCCTCAAATTGAAAGGAAACCTTGTTTCTTCGTTAAGATAAATTGATAAATAAATGCATATGTAGAGGTTGGCCCCGCCGTCATCGAGAGGGCGAGAGAGAGAGAGATAGTGAGCGAGAGAGAGAGAGAGAGACAGAGAGAGAGAGAGAGAGAGAGAGATAGTGAGCGAGAGGAAGAGAGAGAGAGAGAGATAAATAAGTGATTTGAGTCGAAGAGCAGATGATTAAAAAAGCATTATGGGTCACGGGGAACAGAGAGGATGATGGGAGTGTGAAAGGTCAGTGTGGATTAAATTAACTTCCTCTGTTTCCGTAATACACATGATTATTCCCTGGTTGGCGTTATCTTTATTAAATGAAGCGAACGTGTGAGGGCTCCTTGAGGAGAGAAACACCCCGGTGAGACACTGGGCCCCAAAACGTACATCTACACTCAACAGACTGGCTGTTATGTAGAGTAGATCACTATCTAGAGGTCATCACTAGAGGTCAAAAGATCATGTTGACTGTTGTCTATGTCATAACCAAACGTAGATCTAGACTGAACAGACTGGCAGGTTGATGGACCATCACTAAAGGTCAAAAGGGCATGATGACTTCAGCCTATGTCCTCTTCTTTAAACCCTAACGTAGATCTAGACTGAATAGACTGACTGTTCTGTAGAGTTGACCACCGTCTATGTTGATGGGTCATCACTAGAGGTCAATAGGTCATCATGACTCTCCTATGGCATACTTTCCCTCATTCAATTGTCTCTCTTTCATCAATTGCGTGATTGATTTGTATTATCATGTATTGACCTATGGACCCAATCAAATTAAAGACTTATTGGGCCGAGGTGGGCAACTCCAGTCCTGAAGGGTTACTGGAACAATGCTCTAACCGCTAGGCTACCTGACTCAAACAAACAGCTCATCCTGATCTTCAAATCAAATCACAATTTATTTCAAGTGTATTTCACCAGGTCTCAACACACTGGGCTGAGATCTGTACACAGTGCTGTGTAGTATAGCGCCTCCTGTCTGTCGTGGTGTGGCGGAGCGGAGGGGTTCCGTACCTGCAGACGGAGCACTGCCTCTGCGGCTGCAGCGCTGTGAACATCACGATGACCGAGTAGTTCCGGGGCGGGGCCTTGACGAACCTCCGGAACTTATCGCCGTTCATCCGGATCACGGAACGCCGGGAGCTCCACTCCATCATCTGCTCCACCTTCTCCGTCAACATGTTCTGGAAAACCAGGGATGGAGAGAGGGAGGACGAGAGGGGAGGAAGAAGAGGCAGAAGGAGGGAAGGACGGAGGAAGAGTGAAAGAGAGGGAAGGGAAAACAGGAGAAAGCATTATGACCAAGTGTTAAACTAGGGGTCAACGTTTTCTATAATGAATGAGTTGTACATACGAATCTCAAGAGGGGGTGCTGTCAAATGTTGTGATGTGTGACAGCCATTGTGTACTACAACTCTTTCCCGGAATCCATTTTTAGAGAGAAAATCTACACGTTCTCTCCCCCCTCTCCTTTACAAAAGGGCCTTGTGGTAAAAGTCGAAAAACATTGAAAAACTATTTTGCGACCTCGCTCAAATTGGAAGTTCTATTCATGTGCGCTGAATGCGAGCTCTGAACAGAAGTACAATACCGCAGTAACTAACAACTTAGGCTAGTGTTCAGAGTCTAGAAACTCATAGTAAAAGTGGAAAACATTGAATAACTCGTGGCATCGCTCTCGTTCGAAGTCTCATTCACAACGGCCAGCAACTCAAGGCCAAACAGTGCCAAATTCACATGGGGAGTTTACAGTTGCTTCTTTTTCAACAGTTCTCTTCAGAGTTATGTAGTTATGTAGAAATAGAC
>NC_059201.1:655000-695000 GCF_020615455.1 Coregonus clupeaformis
CATGGTCAACATAACCAAACGACACCTCCAGATTAACACTCTACATGGTCAACATAACTGACCTACACCTCCAGATTAACACTCTACATGGTCAACATAACCGACCTACACCTCCAGATTAACACTCTACATGGTCAACATAACCAAACGACACCTCCAGATTAACACTCTACATGGTCAACATAACCGACCTACACCTCCAGATTAACACTCTACATGGTCAACATAACCAAACGACACCTCCAGATTAACGCTCTACATGGTCAACATAACCGACCTACACCTCCAGATTAACACTCTACATGGTCAACATAACCGACCTACACCTCCAGATTAACACTCTACATGGTCAACATAACCAAACGACACCTCCAGATTAACACTCTACATGGTCAACATAACTGACCTACACCTCCAGATTAACACTCTACATGGTCAACATAACCAAACGACACCTCCAGATTAACGCTCTACATGGTCAACATAACCGACCTACACCTCCAGATTAACACTCTACATGGTCAACATAACCGACCTACACCTCCAGATTAACACTCTACATGGTCAACATAACCAAACGACACCTCCAGATTAACACTCTACATGGTCAACATAACTGACCTACACCTCCAGATTAACACTCTACATGGTCAACATAACCGAACGACACCTCCAGATTAACACTCTACATGGTCAACATAACCGACCTACACCTCCAGATTAACGCTCTACATGGTCAACATAACCGACCTACACCTCCAGATTAACACTCTACATGGTCAACATAACTGACCTACACCTCCAGATAAACATTGTCTAAACACTCCACATTGTCTCTTCATTATAAACAACATTTGACCATTACTGCTAACAACATGTCCTCTGTTCCATCTGGTTTGGCAACATAAGGCAGTTAGTGAATCATGGACCAGTGTGTGTTTATCAACATGTGTTCTTCTGTTCTGCTCCAGTAGCCTGTGTATTTCTGTGTATGTGTGTGTGTGTATGTGTGTGTATTTCTGTCCGCCCACCTCCCTGTTGACGCTTGGTGAATGTGAAGCCCCGACTCCCCCTCACAGGTCTCAGGTCAGATGTTCCAGGCTTAGAGGCTACTGTTTCTGGACTGCAGTGGACTGAACCTTTAGTAAACCTCTCTCCACTCAAACAGTTATTATGCTGCTGAGGAGGCAGTGGGAGGAAACGAGGTGAGGGCAGGGGAGGTATATGAGAAGGTGTGACAAGAGGAGAGAAGGAGGGAGAGAGAGAGAGAGGGGGAGAGAGAGAGAAAGAGAGAAAGAGAGAGCGAGAGAGAGAAAGAGAGAGAGACACAGAGAGAGACAGAGAGAGAGAGAAATGTCTTTATTCCTTTGGAACTTTTGTGAGTGTAATGTTTATTGTTCATTTTTTATTATCTATTTCACTTGCTTTGGCAATGTAAACATATGTTTCCCATGCCAATAAAGCCCCTTAAATTGAATTGAATTGAGAGAGAGAGAGAGAGAGAGAGAGAGAGAGAGAGAGAGAGAGAGAGAGAGAGAGAGAGAGAGAGAGAGAGAGAGAGAGAGAGAGAGAGAGAGAGTCATATTGACTCATAGGTAGCTAGTGGCTTCTCCGAGTCATGAAAGAGAGAGAGAGAAAATAGAGGGAGGGAGGGAGGGAAAGCCAAACTGACTCACTGAAAGCCCAGACTGCATCATCCAGGACTCCTCTGGGCTCTTGAGCAGAAGAAACAATACAATCTAATCTTGGATTTCTGACAGCAGGGAAGCCATTTTGTGTCAAACTGTGACTTGTAACTGCAAAGTACAAGAGCTAATGTACTGCAACTGGTCCAGGGGCAAATCCGAAATGGCACCATATAGGAATATTATTAATAGTGGTCCCTAAGACCTGGCCAAAAGTGGTTCAGGTAATAGGGAGCCATTTGGGACAAAGCCCAAGTCAATCCAAACTGGCCACTGTAAGGCCATCGACCTTCAAGGGTCAATGACGTCCGGGTCAAAGGTCACTAAGCCCTGCCCACTTTCCCCTTAAAGTAAAACCTGAAAACGCAACAACACCCCTGCAGAGTTCACCTTCGCCGATCCCGTCGTTAGGGGTTAGCCTGGGAAGACGGGATTACAGGATGTCTAATTGGCGTTGCGGCGCTCATGACTGTAAAGTGGCTGGGGTAACTCTGACTGTAGCCCAGAGATAAGGTTGCCGAGACAATGCAGCAGGCAGTCTCAGAGCCAGTAATCTCTCCCCTCCTCCTCATTCCACCCAGCAGCCACCTCTATGGCTGTCACCAGTGAGTCAACAGGGGGGCATGTCAGAGCCGTCTTAAAATCAGGCCCACATGCAAAACATCAATGCTAACCGAGGGAGGGTATTTTGGGTGGGTAGCATTTGGTCACACACACACACCTCTATACACACACCTACACAAACGGTATCAGTTGTGAGGACTTACACATTAAAGGACATAATGACAATCAACTTGTTAAGAGAGCTGACTGGGAGGAAGTGTTTGTCTGGGATGTCCCTAGTTGGTTTATGTTAATGTCACATAACTGGGGAGTCCAGTTGTTGAGCATGTCTGCCTGAGTGGGACATTAGGAGGCTCTCTCTGGTCGTGTCCACACTCAACAGTTACATGGACGCAATCAGGCTACCGAAAGCGCATACTGTGGCCGATGTCATCAGCACTCCTCCCACAAGTCTCCAGAAAACCTGTGTTTTGGGAGCGAGAGGCACCTTTTCATTATATCGTTGGAGGAAATATGTTCCTAGTGTATGAGGAATGTGTTTGCTGGCCTCATAAACGCTAGCCAGCTAGCTTTTTATTTGTAATTTTTTGGGGGGGGTTTGGCTAGAGTTATGCTAACCCGTTTGCAATCCTTTTAGCGTTGCTTGCTAGCTACATAGTTTAGCTGGCTAGTTAGCTACAGTAGTTAGCTACTGCCATCAGTTGTTGTCTCATTATTATCATATGTAGCCTATTCCACTGTTCGTAGAATGCATACTGGTCTTTGAATATAGCGCGGGAAAAAGGAATCCGGACACACTGTGGACACGGTAGACACATTTAAATGTAGTTGTAGATGCATGACACATTCGGAATTCCATGATCAGAACTCCATGATCAGAATCCTAAAGTTACATGAACTGTCAAGTCTAGACACGGCTTCTGTCTCCCGCTGACTCTCTTGTCAAGTCATCTCCCTTCTTTTGTCAATTCCCCTCATCCTTTTCTCCCTCTCTCTCACTTGTCTTCCTCCGAAAATCTCAATCTCCCTGCTATTTCCCCAAAAATTATTCCTTTCTCTCTGTCTCTTTTCTTAGTCACGTCCCCTTCATTTCTTCCCCACTTCCCTTCCTCCTCTTTCTCTTTCACTCTCTTTGAATCTCTCCCAACCACTCTTCCTGTCTTTCCCATCTATTTTCCCACCACGTCCTTCCTCTCGGTTATCTCCCTCCCTCCTTCAACCCCTCCCTCTATCTCTGCCCTCCTGTGGTTCTCTTCTCTCCTCGTGTTGCCCCATGCAGTGCTGGGACAGCTGTAGAAGACCCAGGTCTTCCTGTGTGACCCACTCTGTCATCTTCATCTCTGCTGCCAGCTGCATTAGTTCTCTCTCCTCTCTTCCCTTCTCTCTAGTTCTCGCTCCTCTCTTCCCTTCTCTCATCCCTCTCTTCCTTGTAACCTTATTGCTAACGTGTTTTACTGAGGACGCCGGACGCATACCGACACTCTGCAATCATCGCATGACGGCGAGCGAAATGTGATTTGGTGCAGCATTAAAGTTGTTTATGAATATTCAGGAGTATGCAAAAACAACAAGCCCGTCGCATATGTTTCTTCGGACGGGGTTGATGTTAGTACTGGGGGGGGATGAATGTGTTTCTTAGACTGTCTGGAAGAAAAGAAGGCCAGTCATTGTGTGCCATGATTGCCGGCAATATGAGAGGTGTGATACCCAAATACTTGCTTATTTCTAGTTACAATTTATTGTTAAGTTGAGATCTAATTTCAAGACCTAATTGGGGGTACCGTGAAGCTACAGTAAGACCCCACTCTATAAAGCAGAACATATCCCTGGGAAGCCAGAGAGGCTATTTACCACTCATAGAGCCGCAATGGCGAACAAATTACACTGAGAGCAAGCACTTTCCCTCCCTCTCCTCCAATCTCTCTCTACTCTTGGGCCAACAACGACAACAACAGCAGTGGGTACTACAAACAGCATGATTGAAAACGGCTAGGTCAAAGCGCTAGCGGCTTTGGTGACGGCTTTGGATTTTGAGAAATTGTCCAGGGATAACTCACCACAAAGGGACATCAATCCTACCGAGCCAGGCCGTTTAGAAACCAGGGACAGAGGTTTGGAACAGAGGGAGGAGAGGAAGGAGGGATGGGAGAATGGGAAGGAGGTTGGTCTCATGATCCCAAATTTCAATTCCCCCCTTATCTGGCAGAAAGAGGTGTTAATCCAAAGGTGACCCCTCTATAACAGCATCCTGTTTACCAGGCCTGACCCTCATCTCTCAAGGCAAAGGAGAAATTCTTGGGAAATGGGTTTGACAAATCTCTGGAGCAAGTAGATGTCAGATACAACAAGCACAGCAAGGTGGGGGAGGTTAAAGGTCAGGTGGACACACAGACAAACAAAGAGAAAGATGGAATGACACACAGACAGAGACAAACAAGCATGTTGTTGTGGTTCGTTCACTGGGTCATCCATTGTCCTGTCAGTCAACATTCGTTGAGGAGTGGACTATTGACTCTGAAGTGGGCCAAGGAATAAACGGTCCACAAAAGCATGTGTATCATTGTTCAGTCTATCTGTCCTTCACCACTACCCCTCCCATTTAGTCATTTAGCAGACGCTCTCATCCAGAGCGATTTACAGCAATGCATACATTTTCATACTTTTTTTCGTACTGGTCCCCAGTGGGAATCGAACCCACAGCCCTGGCGTTGCAAGCGCCATGCTCTAGCAACTGAGCCATGCTCTGTCCAAGTAGCTTCCTCTATACCTTTTATTTCTATTCTCCTGCAGTGAAGCGGTAACCTTGGGTTGGCACCTGGATTCCCAAATGTATTCTCTGGATTCCCAAAAGTATTCCTTATCCTTTCCCGAAGGGGATAGCCACCTGGCACTCTCATCCCAGCACTCCACTGATCCCGTCACTCAACACTTCGGATGGCCAACCCTCCTCTGAAACAAGGATGGGGAACCCTCCTCTGAAACAAGGATGACCAACCCGCCTCTGAAACAAGGATGACCAACCCGCCTCTGAAACAAGGATGGCCAACCCGCCTCTGAAACAAGGATGGCCAACCCTCCTCTGAAACAAGGATGGCAAACCCTACTCTGAAACAAGGATGGCCAACCCTCCTTTGAAACAAGGATGGCCAACCCGCCTCTGAAACAAGGATGTCCAACCCTCCTCTGAAACAAGGATGGCCAACCCTCCTCTGAAACAAGGATGGCCAACCCTCCTCTGAAACAAGGATGGCCAACCCTCCTCCTGTAGAGCTACTGGGTGTGTAGGCTTTTGCTCCAGCCCTTCTCTAATTAACTCACCTGGTTCAGCCAGTCAAGGTCCTGATGAGCAGCGGATTCATTTGAATCGGTCCTGTTAGAACAAGGCTGGAGCAAAAACCTGCAAACCCAGTAACTCTCCAGTAGTAGGAGTGACCACTAGCCACCCTAAAAAGCGCTACTCCACTGAAAACCTGGGCCGGCTGAAAAGGGTCCATTTCAATGTCTTGATCCATCTTAGATAGACATGCAGAGAATGGTACTCGGTCCATATGTTTTCAAATGAACACCAAACGTATAGGGAGCAATGGGGTTTCTGAAGAGACTGAGATAGCCTGACTGTGTGAGGTGAGGATGGCATACGGAATAGAGAGGGGCCACTGGGAAGAGTGTAACTGAATGACTGTGGATACTTGGAGCATGCAGAGGTGAAACAACTTAGAGGAAACCCCTTACACTGACGGGCAGGGATGATGTATTGGGCATAATGGGGCTGCAAAGTCTCTCTCTCTCTCTCTCTCTCTCTCTCTCTCTCTCTCTCCCTTCCCTCCTTCCCTCCTTCCCTCCCTCCCTGACAACTGCTACTTCGGTTTACCCATCTTCCAACCCCCAGGACTCTGTGCAGCTCATGCGCATGAGCGCGTGCACACACACACACACGAGAGATAACTTTCCCCCAGTGCGGCTGGGTCATCACATCTCCACAGGCTGCTAGTCAGTCCGCTACGGTAGACCTGCTCCACCTCTCTCTCTCCCCATCTCTAGACTCTCCCTCCTGTATCTACTCCATTCCATTCCTGCTCAGCCTCTCTCCATATCTCCTTCTCTCTCTCCATCCCCCTCTCTCTCTCTCCTTTCCAACCCATTTCCTCCTGTGAGCCCAACTGAACTCAGAATGTAAAGCAGAGAGCTCAGCAGTGGTGCAGCCCTGTAAGTCCCTCATTAGACCCAGTCCCTTCAGAAGTCCGTGGCCGGTACAGATCATCACAGTGCTCATACAGTATAGACACGGTCCTTAATTAGTCCACCCTTATTACAAACCACTCACAACGTCCAATTCCGATGCTTTGGGAATGTATTCATTTAAAAAATGTGTGTTTTATTTGATATTGATGGCGACTGCCGTTCATTTCTCTTTTGCTTCATTAAATAGGAGAGGAAGAGGAAACTTCTGGAGAATCGTATCATTTCATGGCACTTAAATCACTCCAAACCTTATCCATAGAGCTCACTGTGGGTGAATATGACACACTAAATAAAAATCATAGCCCCGTCATGTTATTTAGACGCTTCGCTTTAACTGTGAGCATATTGATAAAAGTGCTTCCCTTTACCCTCCGGGGCATGTGAGAGAAAATAACGCTTTGATCATCTTGATGAATCTGCATTTTGTCAAGCGATGAAGTTATCACACCCTCGTTGCTTTTCTTTCGTCGCCTATCTGGAAACACGGCACTTTTAAACAACTGGCAATCTCTAGGGCTCCGTTCAGACACAAAATGGCTCCTTGTGTCTATTGTCTGTACGACAACCACACGGCAACCGTACCTCTCTCATAATCAATTAGCTTTGTAGTGGTGGCGGATTGGGAGAGTCCCCGCAGTGCTTGGTGCCTCTTGTTTAACGGCCCGGAGGTGGGATTTGACTATAGTTGAGATGTCCCTGGTAGACAGCACTTTTCTCTCCTCTTTTATTTCCCTCCTCCTCCCTCGTTCTCTCCTGCGCTCTTCCATTATTGCAGGGGAAGCACATTTGCCCCTGTCTGTTTACACCCTGTCCTCTCCATTATTGCCCGCCGCTGCAATAAAAGTCCCCCTCTGTAGCCGCCGTCCAACCTTTTATTATGCCACGTTTATAACTGAATCAAACGCGGGAGTTGAGCTCAATAAACACGGTGGCTGTGGAGGCCAGGCTCAGGGTAGCTGGCGCTAAAGGGTGGATCTGCTGCTGAGGTGGCAGGTCGATGGAGGCAATGGACGGAGGAGCGTCTTTGGCGCCAAACGCAACATCGCAAGAGAGACTGAGTTAAATTGAGAGTTTGAGAGAGAGAGAGAGAGAGAGAAAATTCCCACTGATGCCCATGTTTGTTACTCCTATAGATATTTTACCAGACGGGGCCCAAAGCCCCCCAAACCAACATCTATTCTAGAGCCTCTTCAACATTCCTGCCTATAGCTCAATGGAACATACACTTCCACTGCTAATTCATGAGAATAAGGAATAAAGCACGTTAAGCTTCAAATTAGCCTTTAAGCCCCAATGTTTTATTACCATTTACTTAGCAAATGCTCAATCATGTATGTAACGAATTAGAGAACGGTAGGTTGAGAATATTTAACCTTTTATTAAAAAGTTTCTAAGAACCACCTCAAAACTGTTTTTACTAGGGCCGGGACGATACCAGTATTAAGATACTCGTTAGTATCATGGCAAGGAAACAAAACAGCGAAGCGGATTTAACTTCTTTGGGAAAACAGCCTCAATGTTGCAAACAAACAAGCTATACCACACAATACTTTACATACAGCAGGTTTTTAAAAGGACCAAAGAGATTAGTGTGCTTCGTGTTTTCATTTTTGCCATGGAAGAAATATTGCGATACTGGTATCTTCACAGTCCTATTTTCTACTTCAAGATCTGAAGACTGGAACTTAAAGTTGCAACATGCAGAAATCACTCTGCCATTTCCTGGTTGCTAAAATTCTAATAGTTCTCCTAATTTCAGTTTGTGACAAAACAAGCAAGTATAGTGTAGAGAATCATTATACCATCTAAACCACTGTGAAATATATTTTCCATAAACAAATATATTGTCTTTTCAGCTGTTTGAAGCTGGTGTACAAAACCGAAAGTAAAAGACGCAAAAAACTAAACTTAAGAACTGGAAGCATAGAAGAGGAGCACATAGAACAGATCTACCGCTTCTTAGACTTGCTTTCAATGAGAATGACAGATCTATAACTCACATTTCTATGTGAATTTGGTCGGGTCGCTCATATACATATTGCAGCTTTAAGACACAAAGTCACAACAAGCTTCTACAAGCATTTAGCATCACCTCTCACAGCACACACATTCTGCAGTCCTGACAAAATGAACGTTTGACCGGGTGTAGTAAAGCATTGTTTTTCAAAGGCTCCACTGCTCCATCATTCAATTGGAGAAAAAAAAAAAACATTTCAAGTGACAAAGATGCAGAGAGGGCCTTGTGTTGGACCCAAGCAAGTTCCCCTCCGGCCAAAACTAAGGAGGGAAGAGAAGTTGCTGTTGGCTGCAGGTTTATCGTGGCCAATTAGAGAATGTGAATTAGTGGCTGTGATTTGGTCAGCGCTTCAGTGTATTAAATACAAAGCAACTCAATTTATGATTTGGAGGCAATAGTCTATCGTTTCACGGCCAAGTCCATCTCTACATTTCAAAAGAGGAGGAGGAGACTAAAGTAATTTAGCTGTCGAAGAGAGGCGACTTGACAAATGAGTTAGGTAACGTGTGTGTTGGGGGCAATTAGCGAACGCAAGGCCAGAAGACTAAAAGTGCCATTCAACAGTTGTCTGAGGCGATATAATGCAGTCTCTAAAAGTCAGGCACTGAATATTCAGTCGAGTGGAGATACAGACAAAATCATGAGAATATAAACACTCACTTGTTTACAAAGTGGGTTCTTTTAATCACGTTGTTCGGTTAAAAGCATTTAGACTTAGCTTCGGCCCTCCTGAATGCTAATCGGGGCTGAAATGTCAACGCATTTAACCAAAAAAGCTAAAGCAATAAAACAGTTTTAAAACTATGCAAGTGCCGTTCATCTATTATTTTGTGACTAAAGCAAAAATGTCACCGCTTACTTTTAGAAGATTCATCAAACTGTTACCCGCATTTTCCCATTTATTGGGAGTCGCTCGGTGCACCAAAGTGGCATTTAGCATTTAGAATTCGCTTGAACCTTTTATGCAAACTCTAATTTATCATGTTTGATTTGCATTCGCCTTTGTGTGGCGCATAAAACCGCCTGTCACTCCTAGGACATGGCAGGCTGGCAGACAGGCACCTCCGGGGGAGGCAGGTGATTATTAATGCAATCAGTCCAGGGAGGGGAACTCGCCTTGCCTTCCTCCCCCACACACCTGTCTCTCTCAATGGGTCTGTGCCAGAGACACGTCTTTGGGATGTCGGCACTATGGGGCTGACCGCTCTGGCTCCAAGGACAGTCGACCGGCCGGTAACAAGGCTTGGTCTTAAGATGACCGCTGTTGCTGTAGCATAGGCAAGCCAAACAACAGCGGGAGAAAAACCTCTGACTTCTCAAGTGCCTCCAATAAGGGCAGCCTTAAGAACATCTCTGGCACCGGCGCAAACGGAGCAGGCGGAGATGGAGAACTAGAGATTAATAAAGGAGAATTGGAAATATCTGTGACAGTCAGGAGGAAGGAGACAGAGAGGGCACTGCCCCCCCGTCGCTCTTCTCTGCCCTGGGCTGTGAAACGGAGAGATGTTCCCACTAATGAAGAAACGGAGAAAGGAAGGAGAGTTTGTATACACTTTAATGTGTCTCTCGCCCCATTGGAGGCTCGCTGAGACTTGCCCCGGTGTGTGTCTGGTGCCGGCCTGATAAGACGTCACGCCTTATCCTGCTCGACAGACCGTCTTCGTCAGGGGGGGGGGAGAACGGCGCCCGCGTCTTTTTCTCCCGTCGGAAACTGGGATCATCTTTTCCCCCGGTGGGAGTGATGACGTCCTGTCGTTGACAACGCGCAGATAACAAGCGATCGAAGATGTCGCGCGGCGGGTGGCGGTCGGAGTCGTTGGGGGCTTCGGCATGGATGGAGGGGTGGGAGGAGGGAGGGATGGATAGAGGGGAGGGGCAGATCAGTGGAGGGGTGGACAGAGGGGAGGGGCAGATCAGTGGAGGGGTGGATAGAGGGGAGGGGCAGATCAGTGGAGGGGTGGATAGAGGGGAGGGGCAGATCAGTGGAGGGGTGGACAGAGGGGAGGGGCAGATCAGTGGAGGGGTGGATAGAGGGGAGGGGCAGATCAGTGGAGGGGTGGATAGAGGGGAGGGGCAGATCAATGGAGGGGTGGATAGAGGGGAGGGGCAGATCAGTGGAGGGGGTGGACAGAGGGGAGGGGCAGATCAGTGGAGGGGGTGGACAGAGGGGAGGGGCAGATCAGTGGAGGGGGTGGATAGAGGGGAGGGGCAGATCAGTGGAGGGGGTGGATAGAGGGGAGGGGCAGATCAGTGGAGGGGGTGGATAGAGGGGAGGGGCAGATCAGTGGAGGGGGGAGGAGGGATGGATAGAGGGGAGGGGCAGATCAGTGGAGGGGGGTGGATAGAGGGGAGGGGCAGATCAGTGGAGGGGGGTGGATAGAGGGGAGGGGCAGATCAGTGGAGGGGGTGGATAGAGGGGAGGGGCAGATCAGTGGAGGGGGTGGATAGAGGGGAGGGGCAGATCAGTGGAGGGGGTGGAGGATAGAGGGGAGGGGCAGATCAGTGGAGGGGTGGATAGAGGGGAGGGGCAGATCAGTGGAGGGGTGGATAGAGGGGAGGGGCAGATCAGTGGAGGGGTGGATAGAGGGGAGGGGCAGATCAGTGGAGGGGTGGATAGAGGGGAGGGGCAGATCAGTGGAGGGGTGGACAGCGGATGAAGGGAGGGATACAGATGGAGGTGTGGCAGGGGGAACCCGTAATAAACATGGAATCACAAAGGGTGTGAACTACTAGGTTCATACAAATAAAGCATTGACATCCCTCGTTCAATCACGTAAGCCCTCAGTTTAAATAATAAGGGCTGGTTCCCGCACCAGGTCTAGAAAGCATGCTCAATGAAAAAGCGTTTTAGTCCAGGAACAGGCCTAATCTGGTTCCAGCAAACCGGCCCTAAAATAGATTCAGCTGAATGGTATTCATGGTAATATACGAAAGTGGCCAAATCATTGTTGCATCATCAAAAGGTGGCCACCTATGCCAGGGTGCCTACTCAGACCTCAAACCAACTGAAATAACAAACCCATTTTAATCACTTCATGGCTTCTTCCACTCATCTCCGGGACTTGGAGGAGTGTATTTTTTCTGATTAATGGACCAGAGAATGCATTTTCTCAAGAATGTCAAGTCACACACCATCGAGAGAGAGAGAGGGGCCCGGCTCTCCCTTCGATTCAGAATTACTGCCGGGGAAATTAGTTGTAAAATGTCAAAAAGGGGGGAAAGTAAAGGAAATGGCTGGGGTTCAAAGCATCCATCACCAGAATGGCTGGCTGACAATGTAGTGTTATCAATTATTCATAACCCTGGTAGGTAATGAAAGAAAATCACAACAACCCCCCTCCTCTGACAACCAATTACAGATGGTTCGCCTTTCAAGGACCAAAATAACGGCACTGTTGTGGCTTAGTTATGGAGTGTGTGTGTGTGTGTGTGTGCCCTTCCTCCTCCCAACCCTATTCAGAATCATTTGCCTCTTAACACTGGTGCCACTGCAATGGGACACGGTCTCTAATGTTGATGTATCACGTAACATCCCCCTATAGCCCGGGGCAGCAGCCTCTTGCTGACATGGAGAATCCAGGGCACAATACAAATCATCCCTCATCTCCGGCTAGGGCCTAAACATGGCTGCCGAGACACCTTAGCATTAGCTATGCTAATAATAACAAAACCATTGGGATGCTGCTGTTTCAGAGTCCAGTCAGAGATTGCGACTCGACCATAGAGATTTCCATTAGGCCATCATTCCTAATTGATTAAGCTGAGAGAGAGAGAGAGACCGAGATAGAGAGAACGAGAGAGAGAGAACGAGAGAGAAACCGAGATAGAGAGAGACCGAGATAGAGATAGAGATAGAGAGGAGAGACAGAGAGAGAGCGAGAGGAGAGAGAGAGACAGAGACCGAGATAGAGAGAGAGAGAGACCGAGATAGAGAGAGCGAGAGAGAGGAGAGAGAGCGAGAGAGAGACCGAGATAGAGAGAGAGGAGAGAGAGCGAGAGAGCGAGAGGAGAGAGACAGAAAGAGAGATAGAGAGCGAGAGACAGAGACCGAGATAGAGAGCGAGAGAGAGGAGAGAGAGCGAGGAGAGAGAGCGAGGAGAGAGAGGGGGAGTTGAAAAGAAAGAGGATTAAAACCTTACCAAACCTAAAACCGTACTAACGCTGCATTCACAGATTTACAACAGCTCAAAACCAAGCGCGGACCCCGTGCTCACCCATCCACTCCACACGCCAGCCCCCGTGTGGCGCCCCCGCACAACGTCATCGGTTTTTAGCGGGCATACGAGGGTGCGGTGCCCGGAGAGTAACACGCAGCCATAGTGCATTTATAACTCCAATCGTGCTGAGTCCTTCGTCTCATTATGAGAATGTATACAGATGTAGGATCTTAATATGAGCCCATTTGCTACAGCAGGAAAATAATCCCTCAGCAACAGAACATTTGAATTATTATGTGGATTATAATACATGGAAAAAGGTTGTAGGGGTTGATACATTTTAAGTTAGGGCAAATAATGTCTGAAATGTTAAAGTGGAAATTACAAACTTTAGAAGCCTTTTTAAACCATGACTACACTACAAGTTTGCAATTCCTGCTATGCAGGAAAATTCTCATCAACAAAAGTATGATCAAATTAAGATCCTACTTCTGTATATGTGGGGCTACACGCTGCATGCTACCTCAGCCCAATGAGATGAACATGCTGAGATGGAGAGAGAGGGAGAGGGAGAGAGAGAGAGCGAGCACGAGCGCGAGAGAGGGACCCAGGATCAGTGATACTATTGTCCTGGGTGATATCCACACATGCAGAGTTGAAGAATCAATTGGTTTTAGAGCAGTTTGATTGACTGGAAATAATGAGTGACAGATAGTGGAGGGGAGTTGAGCCAATGAAATGAGTCTTGATCACACTTTCAGTTTGTGGTTTGAGAGCGTGAAAGACAGCGAGAGAGAGAGCGAGAGAGAGATAGAGAGAGAGAGAGAGAGAGAGAGAGAGAGAGAGAGAGAGAGAGAGAGAGAGAGAGAGAGAGAGAGAGAGAGAGAGAGAGAGAGAGAGAGAGAGAGAGAGAGAGAGAGAGAGAGAGACGCAGTGAGAGAGCGAGAGAGAGAGAGAGAGAGAGAGAGAGAGAGAGAGAGAGAGAGAGAGAGATAGATAGAGAGAGAGAGGGAGAGAGAGAGAGAGAGAGACCAGAGAGAGAGAGAGAGAGAGAGAGAGAGAGAGAGAGAGAGAGAGATGAGAATGATTGGAAAATATGAGAGACCAGACCAGCGTGAAACCTAATCTCTGTCCGTGCGCGTCCAACCACATGCATGCATCACACAGCGCTGTCGGTTTCTGCTTTTAGCATTTAACTAACTCCATCAAACACCCAGTAGGCGTAGCACTCAAAGGAACCATAGACTCAGCATGGACAAGGCTTCAACCAATACAGCTCTTAGAGGAGAAAAGGGTCTCCTCACTCCCCACTGTGTCCCAAATGGCACCCTATTCCCTACGTAGTGCACTACTTTTGACCACAGCCCTATAGCTAATAGGGTGCCATTTGGGACGCAACCCCTCACTCCCTGACTGTTCAGTGGGTAATGTCTATCTGCTAATAGGAGAAATCACAGTTAGTGCGTAGGTGTGTTGGACTCACATTGACACATTGTTCTAGTTCTTCCACAGCAATAATTTGAACCTCCTTCAGACTCTTTCAAGTGTCAAACCAAGGCTGAGTCCCTGAGGAGATGGACTCCAGTTGGCTGTATTGTTCTGACTAGCGGAACAGCATGGCTCTCGAATCACAATCATATTTTGCTCAGACGCTTTCTCTTCATACCTGGAGTGATGAGAAGATAGGTCTATATTCCCTGGGTTTTTACAATTGATAACACACAATGATAATTCATAATACCCTACCTAAAAGAAGCAGTACAGCAAATGGTGCTTACATAATGCATTGGCCTAAATCTACATACAAGATGTATAGGGTGCACATTTTTGTTTTAGCTCAGCACCAACATACCTAAACTAATCAATCATCAAGCCCTTGATAAGGCTGTGTGGATCAGTATTGCTCCGGGGCTGGCGCTAGGGTTGCAAAGCTACTGGTAATTTACCAAAGTTACCGGAATCTTCAGTGATGTCGGTCATTAGTAGGTAACCTATGGTAACTGGTAATTTACACGTGAGTTTCTAGCGGATAGACCATTTGGTTCAAGAGAAAATAGCCTAGGCTAATTAATGAAAAAAAGCAATTAATCAACAATGGCACTATTTTAAATGAACTCTGCATCTCTTCTAACTATTGACTTTTTTCACAACTGCCACCAGTTTGGCGCCAAAACAAAAATAAATATTAACATAGTAAAATATCATGCTGAAACCCTCATATTAAACACTAATGGTATTCACTAAGTTGATGGTATATATTTAGAATAATGTTTTACAGCTTTGTCATTCTATTTATTTCATTTTTAATTATCTTATTTGATTATTTGATATATTCTACATGGATAAGGCCTCTCAGAGGGCCAGAGATAATTACAGACACCTGTGATAATCTGAAGTACCAAAAAAGGCCAATAGATGTCATCTGTTAAAATTCCCTCCCAAAATTGAAAGTCACCGAAATTCTGGTAGTTTACTAGGTAAACGTCGAAAGTTTCCCGTAATATACCCTCCCTTTGCAACACTAGCTGGGACAAAAAGGTGGAGCCTGGTGCAACCCTATAGGATTGAAAAGCACCGCTATAGCGCATATAAAGTTACCCTGAGGCAAAAGAAAAACAAGTGAGAGGCACAAAAACAGTGGTGCTGTGCTTTATCCCAATCCCCAGCTGGTCCCGGGGAGCCAGAACTGCTTACAGTGTCCTTTCAGTCCCCATTTCCATTAGTCAGACATAAACTGGGGCGGAAAAGTATCAAATGTAGTTTCTGTGATGAACGGTGTACCATCAAACGGACATAAATATCCCTCACAGTGACTATTTCCCGTCCTTTGGTCCATTCCAATACCCCCCCCACTTCTTTCCAAAACACTCCAGGGAGAAGTGAAACCTGGGCTTCGACAAATATATTAAAGACTTTTGAGAAAGTGCCTCAGAAATAATGCGTCCCTCAGCGCTCTGGGGTCCCGCGCCAACACTCGCAGGGGCGATTTGGAGAGTGGGCCGTGATGCCGCCGGGGCGAGCTAGCGGAATGCAAAATTGCTGCTTCACCGCTTTACCCTATTTCGGCTCAATAAGATCTTCCGCCGCCACAGTTTCCGCCTGAGGGAGGTCACAGAAAGATCATCATTTTCTCACAGGCCGACAAGGCGCTATTTCTCTCCGCTAGTCCCCAACGTGCAGCTAGCGAACTAGCAGGGCCGCCTGCCTGTCACCCAGCATTAACACAGCAGAGAGAAACGAAGGGAGACTAGCTAGGAAAGAAGGAAGGGGAAACACGTCCAGCTGCTGTAGAAACAAAAGGGTAGTAGGGGAGATTTATACCAACACAGGCCTAGGTGTATCAATGGAGAAACCCACTGGCCAGGGAAGTATATATTGAGAGACACAAACTCTGCCACTATGGAAGTGATGCAGACAATTACATTGATGGAAGTTACAATCTATCTGCAATATTAAAGCTGATCTACCACCTAAAAAAATAAATAATAATAATAATAAAATTAAATTAAAATAAAACTCTGCCACTATGGCTTGTAGATTGAAAATATTTTTGCGTAGGCCTATGCTATCGCAAATCGCCTGGTGCCAGATCCATTTGTGCCCTTGCCAATCCATTACAGTCATTGTCAAACCAAACATGACAATGAGTGACAAGGCGTTGGCATGATAGCACAAACAGACAGACTGTAATTCAGGCTAGCAAACAGACAGTTGTGAGTTCAAATGAGGTACGGTCACGCACATGTAGCTTGAAATCTAATTAACATTCATTATTAATAGGTAGCGCTAAGCGATTAACCGAAACATTTTTACAATCTGATTATTAAACACCTAATTGACCTACATCGGTTCAATTACTTGAATTCCATGTAGTTCTTTTTTTGGGAGAGTCCAACCCGCTGTTTCTCTAGCGTGAAATCAAATCATTAACGAGAGAAATCAAGTCAAGAACTATGTGGGACGCTAGGCTGAAGGGAGTTGTAGTTTTCATTAAGCAAATATTCAACCTAGTTCCGTGCAGAAACGTGGTAATTAACTACAATGACCATAATCCACTGCGCCTTTTTTTCACGGCTTGGACAGAGATGGACCAGAGAGGAAGAGGCGAAGTAAGAGGCATCACTCTCGCCAAAATTTGTACAAAAATAAGCCCAATGCGTTTCTATGGGCTTATTTTGGACCTAAGCTTGTCGCCTGCCTTCCCGCCTTCGCCACAACGACTCCCATTGTTAGGACGGAGACATGAGCATCTCATCATTATATACAGATCTCTGGAAAGATACACCTTTACGCCTGATACGTTAGGTTAGATGTACACAGACCACATGAGATAGTAAAGTACACACGACCAGAGGAACAGAGACAGTTGGTGAAAGTATGCATTATCTACTTGGAAGAACTAGTAAAATGATCGTCAGACAGCTCTGCAGCATACTTATGCAGGCTAGGCTAGCTAAATAGGATGACTATTAGCTAAATAGGGGACTGTGAAGCTTATGGATTTAGTAGCCTAATTAGGGAACTGCTTTTCTGATACACACAAGGCAACGTTGGTCTTTGTTACATTTGATAGGGATATTCTACTTTCTGGATATGTGTGAATGAAAGACTGCTGGTTACACAGATAATTAAATAGGCATACTGTATCAATAATATGCTATATATGGTTAACTGCATATGTAATGGTTTGAAAATGCCTAATTTACATCAACCTGGGGTGTAATCATTAGTATTGGACAAATTCAGCTAGGTCCCTTCGCGTTTCGTTCTGTTTGCTTCCATTTATGAAACGTTTTGAAACAGAATCGGCGTAATGAATACAACCCTGCCTTGTTATGACGACGTAGCCTAGGTATGCCCACTAGGGTTTATCAAAATAGCCTATCAGAATATAATCCGTGGCTAACAAAAAATGTATACATTCTGATAAAACAATACACTGTATCCAGTGCGCCTGTATCATTTCGTATATATTCGTTATTGTGAAAAGTTGGAAAACGCGCTGCGAAAAATGAAAAAATTAAGCGTCATTTGAGACAACGGCCTCGGTCTGTATCTAGGCTCGAGCATCATTCAGGAGACGGCGAATGTACCGTTAGGGTCCTTGCTATCCGGAATACTTGGGACGTCCCTACCCCACTGAAGTTTAATTTTAAAATGTAAAGGTAAGGTTTAGGGTAGGGATGTCCCAATGATCCCGGATAGCACTGACCGCAAAGGTAGCCTGTCGCTCTGCTGCACCTTGGTCCAAAATAGGCGGAATATTCATACTGTTATGCTTTTGAAACGTGTTTAAATAGAAACACCGTTACCTCTTTCTTCTTCTGGCCTCCCCCCGAATGCAGACATAGCAGCAGGATCAGCAACAGAGATGCAACCGGCAGGTTGAAAGGGAATCCCGAGGATACAGACGCCATGTTGGAAGATGCTCTTGCTGCGCTACACGTCTTTCTCGAATGTGATTGGCTACTGAAAGGGCCAATCAGGAAGTTTCTGAGAAAGCAACTTATGGATGTTGCAGTCCATAACTAGAGCTCGCCCGCTTGTAGTCCTAAAACCCGAAAATAAATACCTCTGTTTCGTTCACCCATTCCTATGGGGAAAAGAAAGTGACGTTAGCTGATGAAGATTATCTCATAGAACAAAATGTATAAGATCTAAGCATGTGCTTACCACAGACCTTATTCCAAATAAAATAAAATGGTATTTGTCACATGCGCCGAATACAACAGGTGTAGACCTTACTGTGAAATGCTTACTTACAAGCCCTTAACCAACAATATAGTTCAAGAAATAGTAAAAAATAAAATAAAAAGTAACACAATAAAATAACAATAACGAGGCTATATACAGGGGGTAGTGGTACCGAGTCAATGTGTGGGGGTACAGGTTAGTCGAGGTAATTTGTACATGTAGGTAGGGGTAAAGTGACTATGCATAGATAATAAACAGCGAGTAGCAGCAGGGGGAGGGGGAGGGGGGTTAATGTAAATAATCCGGGTGGCCATTTTATTCAGCAGTCTAATGACTTGGGGGTAGAAGCTGTTAAGGAGCCTTTTGGACCTAGACTTGGCGCTCCGGTACCACTTGCCAGGTGCTAGCAGAGAGAACAGTCTATGACTTGGGTGACTGGAGTCTTTGACAATTTTTTGGCCCTTCCTCTGACACCGCCTAGTATAGAGGTCCTGGATGGCAGGAAGCTTGGCCCCAGTGATGTACTGGGCCGTACGCATTACCCTCTGTAGCGCCTTACGGTCAGATGCCAAGCAGTTGTCATACCAGGCAGTGATGCAACTGTTCAGGATTGGTGTTGTCGTGCCCTCTTCATGACTGTCTTTGTGTGTTTGGACCAGGGGCGGTGTGTTCATTAGGGCGATATGGGCGACGTACTGCCAAACGGGAAAAGGAAGGGATTTTTTTTCTAATCAGTTATATCACGGCAACAGTAGTTATCAGTGTTCTAATCTAGACGCCTGATCTGCCACTAAATGTCCAATCAGGCTAAAGTCGTGCTTCAAATGGCCCCGCTCTTTGGGGCGATTTCAGTCAGGTTGAAAATCGCCCAGGAGTCTCTCATAGACTATCATGTAAAAATTTTTTTTTTTCAAATATCAGAGCTTTCAATACAATCTCTATGGGTTCCGGGAGGGCTTGCACTTACGCGCTTTCGTCATACGTAACATAAGTAACCATGAACATAACTAAGAAAAGAGCGGGTAGCAGCGTCAATCAATTCACGCACAACTGTCAAGATGGCTAGCTTTGCGAGGCAAAGATGAAACTGAGGGCTCCACCAACCCTGGTATTTTTCTTGGAATTGTCAACTTTGTGGCACAATTAGATGAGGTGTTTGATGACCATCTTAAAAATGCTAAAGTTTTCAAGGGCACATCAAAGACCATTCAAAACGAGCTACTGGAGTGTATGCTAGCGGTCATGAGGGAACATATTGTGGAGGAGGTGAAGTCGGCGAACTTCGTAGCTATCCAAGCTGACGAGACCACGGACGTTTCTACACAGACACAGCTGGTGCTTGTGCTGAGGTACATAGATAGCAACCACAAAGTGCAGGAGCGCTTTTTGAGTTCCTTCCCATCTCGGAATCAACCTCAGTCTCAATCGCCAGTGTGCTTTTGGAGAGACTGAACGGTCTTTTTGCCAACGACGAGAAAGTCAAACTCATTGCGCAAGCTTACGATGGAGCCAGTGTGATGAGGGAAGAGAAGGCTGGTGTGCAGCAAAAGGTGTGTGAGCATTTCAAGAATGCCCATTACGTGCATTGCTATGCGCATCAGCTGAATTTGATCATGCAGCAAGCTAGAACAGTTTCAGTACAAGTAATCTCTCTCTTTGTCCCTCCCTGTCTGTCTCTTTAACACACACACGCCCAAATCAGTTCACAGTTGATGTTGTTTAAAATAGTTATTTTTCATTTTTTTAAAGAAAAAAAAAATAAAATCAGTTCATGTTCATTTTTACAAATCTATACAATTGGCCAGAATATGGTTGTTCATTTTTACAAAGCCATACAGATAGCTGTGTTTACCTTTTCTAGAAATTATTTTCAAATTCTGTTTTCAGGCAAAATGTCTATCACTGTTCATTTTCACAAATCTATACAAGAGGGCAGAATATGGAAGTCTATAAAAATGTCTTATTACCAATAACTTGCATCAATGTTTTCAGTAGCCTCTATCAAAAGCTCCTGCTTGCTTGTTGTGAATTATGCTCAGGTGCACATATTTCCAATTCAACCATGAGGCCTTTTTGAAGCAAGTAATGTGTATATCAGTATTGACTTATATGCTGCCCCTGTCTTCATGTTGTTGCTGGACATATCTTTTTTAAATGTGTGTAGGTAACCTAAATCATCAGAAAAATTGCCCCCCCTGAGAATTTTTTCAGGAGCCGCCACTGGTTTGACCATGATAGTATGTTGGTGATGTGGACACCAAGGAACTTGAAACTCTCGACCGGCTCCACTACAGGCCGTCGATGTGAATGTGAGCTTGCTCGGCCCTCCTTTTCCTGTAGTCCTCGATCAGCTCCTTATTTTCGCCATTTATCCAAAAACCCTACAAAAACTCCATTCATTTTCCCATAGGCAGAAATGGGCCTACAAGCACGCTGAGTGCAACGATGAAAGCCCACTCTATCTACAACATAGGCTAATAACTAAGTTATAGCCTACATTTTAATGATAAATACCTATTAACTGACACGTTTTCATGTAGCCTGATTATTTAAATAACCAGCCATTGTCTATTTATAACCTAATGCAAACAAACTAAGGAGGCAATGCCAAGCTATTGTGAATTATTTTTTAGCAATTCCATTTACTTTTGATACTTAATTATATTTAAAACCAAATACTTTTAGACTTTTACTCAAGTAGTATTTTAATAGGTGACTTTCACTTTTATTTGAGTCATTTTCTTTTAATGTATCTTTACTTTTACTCAGGTATGACAATTGGGTACTTTTTCCACCACTGCTCATCACATATGCTGCTGCTACTGTTTATTATCTATCCTGTTGACTAGTCACTTCACCCCTACCTATATGTATATATCTACCTCAATTACCTTGTACCTCTGCACATCGACTCGGTACTGGTACCTAGCCTCGTGTATATAGCCAAGTTATCGTTACTCATTCCTTGTGTTATTATTTTTTCTATATTTTTCTTTCTGCATTGTTGGGAAGGGCCCGTAAGTAAGCATTTCACTGTTAGTCTACACCTGGTTTACGAAGCACGTGACACATAAAATTCGGTTTGAGAAGAGAAGAGAAAATAGACTTATTTTTAACATTACTTTTACCATCCCATTAATCGCAGTGACATTGATAACGACATATAGCCTACAGACACTAACTATCCATCATTCATTCGGTTACTATTCCCTCTCCAAAGTGGAAATATTTTCGAGTAGCTCTTCCACTGTCTACGGATGGAGGACCGTGCTGAATTGAGCATACTGTATTCCAGAAGGCGACACTGACTCAGATTTCAAGGAATCTGCTGGATAATGTGGAGATAGATGGGGGATGGATGGATGACTGGACGAAACAGATTAATATAGTGTAAAAATAGCGTACTCTTCTAGAAAAAGACCTCACAATCATGTAGCATTTTGAGGGCGATTGAGGCAATGTGAAATATGCTATAAACCTGAATTATAACTCAAAATTCACATAATCAATCAAAGCTTAAAAGGCAATAGCATTGCTTATGTTCCCGTGAATTAAGGTAATAAAAACTATTTATTAACGTATGCTTTTGATCATAGATACCTAACTTGTATTGCATCCCAAAGGCTATAATCCCATTCAATAAAACAAGCTCCACATCCTTTCCAGTGATGGCAACAACAGTGTTATCAAATAGTTAGATACATGCATGAATTAAAGTCAATGCGCCGTGAAAGAGACTGCACATGTAATGCTCTTGTTAAAACACAATTCATGCACGCTTTAATGGTCGGGGAGCAACATAAACATGCAAACAAACTGTCTGGCGCGCGCAGAGTTTCAATTTACCCTTTCATAATGTCACGGTGGTTTGGTTATTGCATTGTCTATCGGTGATGGCATTTGGAATAAAGATCTATCCTACTACAGTGTCTTTATTGAGTGTTTCCTCACGAAACCCAGACAAAAAAAGACCATGATTTTGTGGATTTTCACGAAATGTAATCCGTAGAATAGTCCTTTAGAGGAAGCATTGTTAACATACTGTATATTTGTATCTATAAGCATAATTGAGAAATTATTTATTTAAATACTTTTTCATGGCATATTTATGACATTCTGGCCTTATCCAGGCCTCCTTTAAGACTCCATAGTGTTTCATCTGTATGTGCTCTGGCTACAAAGCAAACATTTGTGTCATATGAAGCTTTGTCGCTTGCTCTGTAATATAAGTAGTATTTAGACTTCAATAACATTAACATAAATGTAGCCTAATAATTGGGCAGTGCGCGCTCTCTCTCTCTCTCTTTCTCTCACTCTCCCTCTCTCACACACACACACGTGCACACACACACACACACAGTCGAAGGATTTATGTAACATTACTGTGCATCTCATTACTGTGAGCCATCTGAGAAAATCATGCCAAGATTTGTGGTACAGCGGGCTGATGCATGAACACCATTTATCTAGGACACATCACCTAGCTACCTCATTACACACACACACACACACACACACACACACACACACACACATACACACACAAACCGACGCACGTAGAAAAGCGCGCGCATGGATGAGCTCTCTCTCACACACACGCACAGACACTCACACCACACACACGCACACACAGCAAGGATGCTAAACCTGCCACGTAAAAACTTGCGTCCCAGACTGGAGGGAGCTCTAGATGAGCTGACGTCACTTAAGCTCGAGCTGCCACAGTGTGCTCATTCGAGGTCATGTTCTCTAATAAAAGCCGGTCCCGTAAAGTGATTAATTACAGAGTGGCACAGAATTAGAAAAAAGGCTCCCGATGGAAAAAAGCCATGTATTCATTAAGATGATACCATATCCAGTGACTCTGTGCTGTGACTCTCTTCTATTCTATTCTGGGGATGTGGACACCCTTGATAAATCTTCCTCTCTTCATAAGGCTTGTCTCGGTATGCTAATGACTTGTCCGGAATGAACACTAAATGGATTGTGATAACAAAGCTACACTTTGCAGCGTGCTCTGCTCATTCCCACTGGGCACAGACATCAAATCAACGCCTATTCCACGTTGGTTCAACATAATTTCATTGACGTGGAAACAACGTTGATTCAACCAGAGTGTACAGTGGGTTATATGGAATGTCATCAGTTATGCTATAGCCATACTAGCTAAATTATGTTAAGTGTAGTGTATGTTTATAATTAAAGGATTAAATATCAACAAACCAGAGAACTGTAATGAGCAACATCTCTCTTTCTCCCGTTTCTCACACACACACACACACACACACAGACACACACACACGCACACGCACACAAATTAAAACTTAAACAGCACTGCGGTTCAGCAGTGATGGTATGCGCTCAGGAAGCCTGCTGATGGGCTTCTCTACACTCCTTGGTAGCTTTAGGACCGCAGGAGAAGGCTGACAAACAGGGCTGCAGGGGGGAGACAGTTTGCTATTTGAGAGAGATAAAAACTCCACTAATTTCTTAAGTCAGAGCCGTGGGAAAGATGCAGTCATCTTGTGGCGATGAACCGTAACGCACCGCGACGGCAAAGAAACTGTGCCGCCAGAGAAACTAGCCCTGCACTCAACATTTTCCTTCCTTGGGAGAACAGATACGTATCTATATCGCTCTTTCTCGCCCCCTCCCTCCACCCTCTCTCACAGACTTTCTAAGATACAGCGTCTGAATTCAGATGCGGTGCACTTCCAAGGCGAGCATCAGCATCACCACAGCGACTCTGGCTCGGATTGTGTATATCGTAAGAGCGCGTTTTCGTCCTCGGCTGTTTTCGATTCATCTAGTTGATTAGAACCCCCCCCCCCCACTCCCCATATCACCCCAATACATCAGTCGACGAAATTATAGCTGCCTCCCTCCAGCTCTCCGCCTTGGCTTCCCCTTTCTTCAAACCGAACAGAATTTCTGTGTATTTGCCGCATGAGGACGTCCAAGGATTGGAACTCAGTTGCTGGGGTTGCAGCAATTTAGTCTGCCTGCCGCTTGCTCCGATATGAATCTACCATAACGGAATTCGCGTTCCCTTTGAAAATCGGAGAAATCAAAACAGTTTGTTTGCCGCCTCATGGGGGTTAACTTTCGTTTCTGCTGGTCAATAACTGTAGTCAAGTGAGTAGCTGTTATCGTCATCGCTTCAATTCCAAACTGGAGGAGTCGTGATCAACGGGAATGAAATTGAGAAAATCGTCCGAGGGTTGGAGGACGGGGCTGAGTTTAGGTCGGGAACTACGACTCTAGATATTTCCAACTTTGTGCGCAAGACTTTCTCTTTCTATATGGACCGATCAACATCACTGGATATCGAGGCTCTGAAGGTAGGTAGACTACGGGCACCCGGGGGGGGAGACGCTTGTTACACCATCCAGTGCGGTTGTGTGGTGGAGTGTCAGAATTTGTGCGTGGGGTGCATCTCAATATCAGAGTTGTTGCAGCCATGGTATTCTCTCTCAGCTGTGTGATACATTACATCGGCCACATCGGGGATTTAGAATGCATTAAGGTTGAAACGTCTAGAACATGTTGGGAGCTGCTCTGTTTTGGGGGGAATATGCGTAATGAGCCCCCTCCCTCTGTGTCTGTCTCTCTCTCTCTCAATTCATCTCTCTCTCTCTCTCTCTCTCTCTCTCTCTCTCTCTCTCTCTCTCTCTCTCTCTCTCTCTCTCTCTCTCTCTCTCTCTCTCTCTCTCTCTCTCTCTCTCTCTCTCAATTCAATTCAATTTCAATTCATCTCTGCTCTCTCTCTCTCTCTCTCTCTCTCTCTCTCTCTCTCTCTCTCTCTCTGTGTCTGTCTCTCTCCCGTGTCTCTCTCTATCTGTCTCTCTCTGTATACCCCTCTCACAACCTGCGTCCCCTCATGTTCAGTGTTGCAATAATAGGATATAATCTGGGGAGAGTTCCCTCCTGCTCATCGTCTTTATTTATAGGCGCTATATATTAGGCTGCGATGTAACACATGGGGAATGAAAACACATCAAATCAGATTGCGTGCTATCAGCATGTCCATGTTATGAAGGACAAGTGTGCTGTTGGAGTTGAAATGGTGCGTATGAGAACATATGGACCGAATGGTGCCCAGTTTGCGCTCCGATTTGTAAACATACGTCCAGTACATGTCTCTAAGGCTGCGTTTACACAAACAGCCCAATTCTGATCTTTTGCCCAATTATTGGTCTTTTGACCAATCAGATAAGCTCTTTTGACAATAATTGGGCAACATATCAGAATTGGGATGCCTGTGTGAACGCAACTTTAGCGACCCTGTGATCACACTGAAATGTAACCTAGCCGCTGCGTGCACACAGATGTGCAATCCGCCGTTCGGAGGCCATTTGGTATGGTATCGATCCGCGGCTGAAAAAAGACGCGGGACTATTTTGACGCTCTATTTAAATCAGGGAGTGGTTGCCAGACCCAGGTCGGGCAACTGTCTGATGATTGGTTTCATTAATCAAACCGATGATTGCACAGGTCAGACAATCAACGCGAATTAATAAATTGTGTCTGGTTGTTGACGTTTAGATTATGCGTTAATATTCCACATTAGTTAGTGCAGGTGTGCATAATTGTCCCTGACCAGTTCCCATATGTTAGGCTAATGATTACAATCATTCTGACTGTTATGTACTTTTCCCGTTCATGAATGAAGTTGCTAATTGGAAGTTGACATGTATTGGTTTGTTTGCGCTTTTAAGCCTTGAATTAGTATTGGTTGAATTTACACGATAATATTGTGCAATGTTCCCATTGGGGATGAAAGGTCATCATCCCGATATCCATAGTTAGTAAAAAAAAAAATAACAATAATAATAATTGAGATTTGGCAAATAGTTCAAAAGCAAGGCATTAATGGCAAATCACTAATGTGCACTTTCAAATAGTCCCATGTGATAATAAGCAATCAAATATTTGTGTTTGGAAGTCATCCAAGAAGCAAAAAAAGAGGATCCGGCCCATCATGACACCCTGGCCTGGGTTTGTGTGACAGTATCATTCTGCCACCATCCTCTGTGCCAATAACCCAGAGTTTCCCAAACTTGGTCCTCGGGACCCCAAGGGGTGCACATTTTGTTTTTTTGCTCTAGCACTACACAGCTGGTTCAAATAATCATCAAGCTTTGACAATTTCAATCAGCTGTGTAGTGTTAGGGCAAAACCCTAACGGTGCACCCCTTGGGGTCCAGACGACCGAGTTTGGGAAACCCTGCCATAGCCTGTCACAGTTGGCAAGGGTATTATAGCTAAAGATCTGCACAAACAGAACACTCATTCGAGGAAACCCACTTATGTTGGCAAACTGAGCCTTGGTTTGGCTAGCTAGTTAACCTCTCCACTCCTCTCTTAACCTCTCCACCCCTCTCTTAACCTCTCCACCCCACTCTTAACCTTTCCATCCCTCTCTTAACCTCTCCACCCCACTCTTAACCTTTCCATCCCTCTCTTAACCTCTCCATCCCTATCTTAACCTCTCCATCCCTCTCTTAACCTCTCCATCCCTCTCTTAACCTCTCCATCACTCTCTTAACCTCTCCACCCCTCTCTTAACCTCTCCACTCCTCTCTTAACCTCTCCATCCCTCTCTTAACCTTTCCATCCCTCTCTTAACCTCTCCACCCCTCTCTTAACCTCTCCACCCCACTCTTAACCTCTCCACCCCACTCTTAACCTTTCCATCCCTCTCTTAACCTCTCCACCCCACTCTTAACCTCTCCATCCCTCTCTTAACCTCTCCACTCCTCTCTTAACCTCTCCACCCCTCTCTTAACCTCTCCACTCCTCTCTTAACCTCTCCACCCCACTCTTAACCTCTCCACCCCTCTCTTAACCTCTCCACCCCTCTCTTAACCTCTCCACCCCTCTCTTAACCATCCCCCTCTTAACCTCTCCACCCCTCTCTTAACCTCTCCACCCCTCTCTTAACCTCTCCATCCCTCATCTTAACCTCTCCACCCGTCTCTTAACCTCTCCATCCCTCTCTTAACCTCTCCATCCCCTCTCTTAACCTCTCCATCCCTCTCTCAACCTCTCCACCCGTCTCTTAACTTCTCCATCCCTCTCTTCTTCCCTGGAAGGATAAGACTGCCATGAGACTAAGCCTGCGTCCCAAATGGCACCCTATTCACTTTATACTACTATATAGGGTATCATTTGAGACGCACACTAACAGTGGGTTGTTCTCCAGAGTAGTGGTCCCTAAACTTTAGTGCTAGATGACCTGCCTGTTGTC
The DNA here is from genome assembly GCF_020615455.1 of Coregonus clupeaformis. Taxonomy (NCBI): domain Eukaryota; kingdom Metazoa; phylum Chordata; class Actinopteri; order Salmoniformes; family Salmonidae; genus Coregonus; species Coregonus clupeaformis. Next base: position 682,610 of record NC_059201.1, read on the forward strand.
GTATATTTGTGACCCACCAATTCAATGAAACCTGTTTTTCTAGCCACAACCCAATGGCCTTGAGCTTGCCTACATGGAGGGGCCAAAAACTATGCCATTTGAAAACACTCAATCTTGGACCTGATTGTCTCGAAGTAGGTTCACTGATCTAGGATCAGGTCCACCCCTGTCTATTTAGTATAATCTAAAAGGCAAAACTGATCCTGGAACAGCACTATACTCTGAGATGCTTTGTAAGTAAGGCCCCGGGGGGGCTGATATTGATTCTAAACTGTATTCTATTATCAGTTAGATTCATTAGGCCATAGCACACACTATGCCCGGCGCAGTCAAAACATTAGAACATTATTGAATTAGCATTAGCGTGTGTAATTAACATGTAATGGGCTATTGTTTGGATGGAAGTGGCATACACCGTAATTGAACAGAGGGAGGGGCAAAGAGGACTCTGAAAGAAGGCGTGGCTTGAAGAGTAGAGGAGATATAAAGCTAAGCAAACACAAGGCGAGCGAGCGGTGGCCTCTTAGCGGGGAGGGGAGTCATGGCTATATAGTCTAATTACAGTACCAATTCTGGTTAGCTTCTTATCCCCAGGCAAATGTGTCAGTTAAACTCAGAGGAGTTGATAAGATTATTTCCCCTGCTCCATCTTCATCTAAACTGCAAAGAAAGTGCAATTCAATTTACTGGAAAGCTTTCAGAGATGGATACCCCGGGAAGCAGAGAACTTCAAACAGAGTGTCCTGTTCCAAAGGAAATGGAGGGGCGGTTGTAAATTGAAACGCTTGCTAATTAATCAGATCCGATTCAAACCAATGGGATATTTGAGTGATATTGACTTTGAATCACAGCAACATCATAAATTGCCAGATTTTAGGATTGGTTATCTGAACTTTACCTTTGGGGGGTCACATTATAGTTGATATAACGTCACTGGTCAATCCTCGTCATGATTGACAGCTGCTGTGAAAGAGGGGTTAAGATGACGGCTTAGAATTGGTGATGCGGTCAATCCAAACAGTATCCATCTGCGTTTACAGCGGGCTTAAATCTATTGTTTTTCCCTATAGCTCTAAAAGAGCTTGAGTAATATTTGCCTGTGTACTGCTCTCTGTGTTTGTCTTTACATTGCCTGGGTCTTGACTGGAGTTCCATCTGAGTAAGTCTTGCCGACTGACTGTGTGGGTGTGTCTGTCTCCTCCATCCGTTCTATACTTAATTAACTGCGGCAATGCGAAAAGGGCACTCTGATTACAACACCAGCTTCAGCTGCATGTACAGCAGCGCAGAGTATCAAATTATGAATATATATTTGCAGAGGAGGAGACCGTCAAGTAGAACATTTCCCGCGGATAGCCTTCAGCGTGTACTTGGGAACGGCAGGCAATTTTCCCGTGTTGTGTGTGCGCAGGTGTCGAGGAGTTAAACACCTGGCGACGGCGGGAAAAGGTTAACTCCGCACAAGGGGCTTTGTTCCGGATTACCGGATACAATTTCGACATAATGAACTAGGTGATGCAAAAGTTATTGAGATATAAAACGTGGCATTACACTACTACAGGCCCTGATGCATCCTACTGTTACGGCTTCCCTTTCTTTAATTCTCCACTTTAAACCTGCTTGCTGGCTGCTTCCTCCTCTCTTATCACAGATGAAATGGAGAGAGGCTTTAATAGTTGTTTCATTTACACCATTAATCACCCTGTTATGCTATTACTGCTCACATTATTACTGCAATCTTCCAAGAAGCGTTTTTATAATTGCTTCCATTGTTCTAGTAGGGGTGGCCATGGAAACGATGAGACTGCTTGCTTACTGTAGAGTTAGTAACTGGGCCCGGGAACCGTAGGAAGACCTAGGCAGTCTTTAAAGCAATGAGCTTTGAATCATTTCCCATTCGGACCAATTCCACAAACAAATCTCTCCTTTAGCCACGTGTTTGCGTGTGTTTGACCCTCTATGTGGACTGACATTGGTTGTCTAGTGCCGTGACTCTATCTGTCAAGTTGATATATAGTCGTGTTGATAAAGCCCTACATGGGTCTGGAGATCTTCCCGCTATGACCTAGGGAGTTGAGCGAGCGCCATGCATCCTCCAGACGGCCACACTTACCAGCTAATAAAGAGTGATGGTTGATCCTAGCAGCAGTCAGTCAAGCTGCAGGGGGCCCCGGGGGCCTTGGTGAGTAACCACTTTGGTTCACACACCACAAACACTGAAGCCAAGCCATGCATAAGGGGGCACATGTTGAACGCTACTCCCTCCCTCCTCCCCACGGTTCCACCGCCCTGACAAGTTAATAACAGTCAGATCTCAGGCCCGGCCGCTGCCGAGGAGCATAGGGGGACTGGCAACGCCGCGCCCATTCAAGGGCGCTACTGACACCTCATCATGAGTCAAATGGAGCGGGAGTGGCAGTTAGGGGGCGAGGCGGGTGTAAAGTAAGGAGTGCGGCGGCTCGAGATCGACGGACGAGTCGGGGTGATTGAAAGGGCGAAGGGAGAAGAGGGCCTCTCTCACTTTTCTCTAGGTTTTTGGAGTGAGACGATGCGGGGACAGAGAGGGGATGCAACACGCCTCAGAGCAACTAAGGGATGATGGAGTGAGTGACAGTGCAGCCGCTTAGTCAGGATCATGGTTGTGGTCCTCTGTAGCTCAATTGGTAGAGCATGGCGCTTGTAACGCCAGAGTAGTGGGTTCGATCCCCGGGACCACCCATACGTAAAGATGTATGCACACATGACTGTAAGTCGCTTTGGATAAAAGCGTCTGCTAAATGACATATTATTATATTATTATATGGTTGGAGATGAGACCTGACCAAGACAAAGAAAGCCTTGTCTGAGCCAGAACGGCCCATAGGGCAGGAGCTCATCTCCTCTTTCTGTAGCGTGAGGATTTGTATTGGTATTTATTAGGATCCCCGTACTCTTCCTTGGGTCCAAACAGGATTAAAACGAGTACATCACAACAAAGCATAACAGCCTACATCGGAAATAACACAATACATCATACAAGACATTATTACATCATTACTCGACCATTACACATTTACAATACAAAATGTACAATACAACAATACAATACAACAATATTACAATGTTTTTTATTGGACAAGTTTAGGTAGTCCCTCCCCTTTTCTCAGTCTGTTTTGTTCCATTTGGTTCCTAATGAATGCGACCCATGTCCAGACAAAACCAGGTTCAGAGACAGGTCAGGTGGTCTGGATCAAGGATATTGTTCACAACAATGAGAATAAAGAGTTGTTTTATTTCTGCATGAATCGATTCACATTTCCATCGATTCAATCAGCCCAGCTATGTTTACTGTCATACTAAATGGAATATCACTGGGGATCTATTCAAAGACAAAATTGCGTTGTTGTATAATCGCAGATCATTTCCGGACGTTGGTTTTTGATTTAACGTGACCTTAGATCCAACCTAATCAAGGCTCCTAAAGTCCCTCTGTACTGAAGCATCAGGAAGGAAATGTCAAAGCACATTGGTCTGGCTAACGTCCAAGTACTCAGTGAGGATGTCTGGTCACCCCCCCCGACCCCTCCACCCCCCTTCCTCCCACCACATAGTCTGTTTACACCTACCTGGGTCTATTCTTTTCATGTGGTTGTGATTCAGACGTTCTCTTTCTGAGCTGTCTTGGCTGTGTTTGTGTGGCCATTTTTGATGTGCTTTGTTGTCCTTTGTGTTGTAGTTTCACACCTCCGGGATTCTGCCGCTCGTCGCCTCGCCAATGTCCTGAGAATATTCCAGCGACTTGAAAAGGGACTTTATTTATTTGCGCCGTTTGCGCTGCTATTCAAATATTCCCGACAGGCTTTGAAAGCTCTTTGTCAACCAATGTCAAGGCGGTGTGACAAAAAATTGCGTTGTCAGAAATGACAGACATCACTAAAGAAGAAACTAATAGATGAAAACCAAAACTTGTTTCTGTTTTTATTATTATTATTTATTATTTTCCAGACCTGCTTCTCCACTGTATACTTATGAAGGTCATGAAGAAAGAATAAATCACATTTGTTTTCAAAGAATTTGAAATAACCTTTTCAATCAGTCCCTTTATTGGATAACAATAATTGTTTTGTGTAGCGGTTGGAAGGGCATTGACAATTGTTGCTACCAACTCAAATCAAATCAAATTCTATTTGCCACATGTGCTGAAACAATAGGTGTAGACCTTACAGTGAAATGCTTACTTAAAAAAATAGATAAGTAAAAGATAAAAATAACAAATAATTAAAGAGCAGCAGTAATATAAAATAACAGTAGGGAGGCTATATACAGGGGGTACCGGTACAGAGTCAATGTGCGGGGGCACAGGTTAGTCGAGGTAATTGAGGTAATATGTACATGTAGGTAGAGGTAAAGTGACTATGCATAGATAATAAACAGAGAGTAGCAGCAGCGTAAAAGAAGGGGTGGGGTGGGGTGGGGGGGACAATGCAGATAGTCCGTGTGGCCATTTGATTAGCTGTTCAGGAGGCTTAAGGCTTGGGAGTAGAAGCTGTTAAGAAGCCTTTTGGACCTAGACTTGGCGCTCCGGTACCGCTTGCCGTGCGGTAGCAGAGAGAACAGTCTATGACTACGGTGGCTGGAGTCTTTGACAATTTTTGGGGCCTTCCTCTGACACCGTCTGGTATAGAGGTCCTGGATGGCAGGAAGCTTGGTGCCAGTGATGTACTGGACCGTACGCACTACCCTCTGTAGTGCCTTGCGGTCGGAGGCTGAGCAGTTGCCATACCAGGCAGTGATGCAACCAGTCAGGATGCTCTCGATGGTGCAGCTGTAGAACCTTTTGAGGATCTGAGGATCCATGCCAAATCTTTTCAGTCTGCTGTGGGGGAATAGGCTTTGTCGTGCCCTCTTCATAACTGTCTTGGTATGTTTTAGTCTTTCCTGAACATGTAACCTGGGCAGGAAAAAAACTCCAGTCCCCAGTTATAGCTAGGACCAGATCAAGGGGCTTGTGTGTTTGTGTGTGTGTGTGTGAGCACAACTGACCAACCTCCGTTCATAGACAACATATACGCATCCTCCTCTCCAGTCCCCCACCACCCACGAGCTATAATCACATAGCCCATTTTAAACCGATCTCAATTTTATCTCTCAAAAAGTCAAGTTTTCCGATTGGACGAAAGGAAGAAAAGATAGAATAGAGACTATTTTTCTAAAATAACTCTTTTGATGTGTAATAGATATTTTATTGGTCCTTGTGAAGGGCAGCGCTGCTCGGCTCAGCTCGGCTCGGCTGCAGAAATAGTTTTATCTTCTTCCCTATTCAGCCCATTGATTCTCCCCACCAACATGAAAGGCATTGTGCTAGCTCTGGCGGTTTGATGTTTTTGTTCTGCATAGCACTGTATCTGTATGCCTCTATATCTAAACCCCAGCAACATGGACATATTTTGTAACACTACATTACATTTCACCTCAGTAGAAACTGCATGAACTCAATGGGCTGGTTTTCCTGGACCCAGATTATTGTGATTAAGCTTGGTCCTGGACTAAAGATGAATCTCAATGGAAAATCGCCATTGAAAATGCATGACTAATATTAATCTGGGTCCAGGAAAACGGCTTGGTACAGTGGGGAAAAAAAGGAGTTAGTCAGCCACCAATTGTGCAAGTTCTCCCACTTAAAAAGATGAGAGAGGCCTGTAATTTTCATCATAGGTACACGTCAACTATGACAGACAAATTGAGATTTTTCTTTCCAGAAAATCACATTGTAGGATTTTTAATGAATTTATTTGCAAATTATGGTGGAAAATAAGTATTTGGTCACCTACAAACAAGCAAGATTTCTGGCTCTCACAGACCTGTAACAACTTCTTTAAGAGGCTCCTCTGTCCTCCACTCGTTACCTGTATTAATGGCACCTGTTTGACCTTGTTATCAGTATAAAAGACACCTGTCCACAACCTCAAACAGTCACACTCCAAGCCAGACGTGTCCCCCTGCTTAAGCCAGGACATGTCCAGGCCCGTCTGAAGTCTGCTTTTTGGTAAAAACTCAACTCGTCGTGTTTGGAGGACAAAGAATGCTGAGTTGCATCCAAAGAACACCATACCTACTGTGAAGCATGGGGGTGGAAACATCATGCTTTGGGGCTGTTTTTCTGCAAAGGGACCAGGACGACTGATCCGTGTAAAGGAAAGAATGAATGGGGCCATGTATCGTGAGATTTTGAGTGAAAACCTCCTTCCATCAGCAAGGGCATTGAAGATGAAACGTGGCTGGGTCTTTCAGCATGACAATGATCCCAAACACACCGCCCGGGCAACGAAGGAGTGGCTTCGTAAGAAGCATTTCAAGGTCCTGGAGTGGCCTAGCCAGTCTCCAGATCTCAACCCCATAGAAAATCTTTGGAGGGAGTTGAAAGTCCGTGTTGCCCAGCGACAGCCCCAAAACATCACTGCTCTAGAGGAGATCTGCATGGAGGAATGGGCCAAAATAACAGCAACAGTGTGTGAAAACCTTGTGAAGACTTACAGAAAATGTTTGACCTGTGTCATTGCCAACAAAGGGTATATAACAAAGTATTGAGAAACTTTTGTTATTGACCAAATACTTATTTTCTACCATAATTTGCAAATAAATTCATTAAAAATCCTACAATGTGATTTTCTGGATTTTTTTTTCTCATTTTGTCTGTCATACAGTGAGAGAAAAAAGTATTTGATCCCCTGCTAATTTTGTACGTTTGCCCACTGACAAAGAAATGATCAGTCTATAATTTTAATGGTAGGTTTATTTGAACAGTGAGAGACAGAATAACAACAAAGAAATCCAGAAAAACGCATGTCAAAAATGTTATAAATTGATTTGCATTTTAATGAGGGAAATAAGTACTTTGACCCCCTCTCAATCAGAAAGATTTCTGGCTCCCAGGGGTCTTTTATACAGGTAACGAGCTGAGATTAGGAGCACACTCTTAAAGGGAGTGCTCCTAATCTCAGTTTGTTACCTGTATAAAAGACACCTGTCCACAGAAGCAATCAATCAATCAGATTCCAAACTCTCCACCATGGCCAAGACCAAAGAGCTCTCCAAGGATGTCAGGGACAAGATTGTAGACCTGCACACGGCTGGAATGGGCTACAAGACCTTCCCCAAGCAGCTTGGTGAGAAGGTGACAACGGTTGGTGCGATTATTCGCAAATGGAAGAAACACAAAATAACTGTCAATCTCCCTCGGCCTGGGGCTCCATGCAAGATCTCACCTTGTGGAGTTGCAATGATCATGAGAACGGTGAGGAATCATCCCAGAACTACACGGGAGAATCTTGTCAATGATCTCAAGGCAGCTGGGACCGTAGTCACCAAGAAAACAATTGGTAACACACTACGCCATGAAGGACTGAAATCCTGCAGCGCCCGCAAGGTCCCCCTGCTCAAGAAAGCACATATACAGGCCCGTCTGAAGTTTGCCAATGAACATCTGAATGATTCAGAGGAGAACTGGGTGAAAGTGTTGTGGTCAGATGAGACCAAAATCGAGCTCTTTGGCATCAACTCAACTCGCCGTGTTTGGAGGAGGAGGAATGCTGCCTATGACCCCAAGAACACCATCCCCACTGTCAAACATGGAGGTGGAAACATTATGCTTTGGGGGTGTTTTTCTGCTAAGGGGACAGGACAACTTCACCGCATTAAAAGGGACGATGGACGGGGCCATGTACCATCAAATCTTGGGTGAGAACCTCATTCCCTCAGCCAGGGCATTGAAAATGGGTTGTGGAATGGTATTCCAGCATGACAATGACCCAAAACACACGGCCAAGGCAACAAAGGAGTGGCTCAAGAAGAAGCACATTAAGGTCCTGGAGTGGCCTAGCCAGTCTCCAGACCTTAATCCCATAGAAAATCTGTGGAGGGAGCTGAAGGTTCGAGTTACCAAACGTCAGGCTCGAAACCTTAATGACTTGGAGAAGATCTGCAAAGAGGAGTGGGACAAAATCCCTCCTGAGATGTGTGCAAACCTGGTGGCCAACTACAAGAAATGTCTGACCTCTGTGATTGCCAACAAGGGTTTTGCCACCAAGTACTAAGTCATGTTTTGCAGAGGGGTCAAATACCTATTTCCCTCATTAAAATGCAAATCAATTTATAACATTTTTGACATGTGTTTTTCTGGATTTTGTTGTTGTTATTCTGTCTCTCACTGTTCAAATAAACCTACCATTAAAATTATAGACTGATCATGTCTTTGCCAGTGGGCAAACGTACAAAATCAGCAGGGGATCAAATACTTTTTTCCCTCACTGTAGTTGACGTGTACCTATGATGAAAATTACAGGCCTCTCTCATCTTTTTAAGTGGGAGAACTTGCACAATTGGTGGCTGACTAAATACTTTTTTTCCCCACTGTATGTTCACTGGGTTTTCGTCCAACGGTGTATCCGTTCCATTTGGCGCCGTTGGTATGTATCTGTTACATTCTATTTCTTGTTACTTGATGCAGTGCATTATGCCTTAATGACCTTGTAAGCCCTGGATAACTCCATTAGATAAACGCACCAGAAACAGAGCTAACATTCCGTTATGATTTATTCACAATGTGGCATGCAGTCCTTCATAGTACTGCACTTCAGGTTAGCTCAGTTATTTCTCTCTCACTTCTCTCCCATTCTCTACATGCACCCACAGCTAGTCAAGGTGACTTACAAACAGCTCCTCACAAGAAGCTAAAATGTTTGCCATTCATCCAGGCGCACGCTATTATAGCCAGTGTCTCATCTGCATTAGCCAGCTACTTCTCAAGGGCGTTAAAACAGGAGCGGTGACAGATACACATCCGCGAGTAAGTGCAACATATCCACAACAACGATATCTACTACTCTCAGCAACTGTTACAGTGCTGGCTAGAGATACATTTTATCACTCGGGCAGAGCTTCGAGAAATGTTCCGACAACATGGAGGTAGTTCATCCTGGATCAATTGTAAACTGCACAGCCTTTTGTGTTTTTTACTACAACCTGTTAGAAAGCAATGATACTTTATTTATTCTAGTAAACATAGTGTGTATATCTATTGTTAAAGTATGACATCATTCATTATATGACTGTGAGCACTGAGAGGGAAATTGAGAGAGAGATGGGATGGAGGGAGACTGAAGATGGAAAGCGAGAGAGAGATTGGCGACTGAGGGAGAGAATGAGATAGAGAGGGTTTACATGAGGGAGAGAGAGAGCGAGAGAATGAGATGGGTTGATGGAGGGAGAGTGAATGAGGGAGGGAGGGAGGGAGGGAGGAAGGATAGAGTTGCATCAGCCTGGGTATTGTCAGCAGTCACGCTTGTCAGCAGTGCTCTGATCTCGTCTGGCTGATTACCTCTGTGCCATTGCCTTTGAAGACTGGAGAGACAGACAGACGGGCAGACAGACGGCTGCTTTCCTACCACACTTTCCTGTCATCCTCCAATCCGTCATGTTTTTTTTTTTGGTCACAGTGTTCGCATCACGTCCAGGCCCTCTCCCCTCTGGGTAGCACAGGTCGACTCTACACTGGTCTGATTGGGGATTGTGTGTGGGGAGGGGAGGGGATGGGAGAGAGGCCAGTGTGAGGAAGACGCTTGTCTCAGACAGTCAGTGTGTCCAGGATCAGTAGCTGTGTCTGAAATGGGCCCTTGTCAAAAGTAGTGCACAGGGTGGCATTTCAGACACAGCCAGTGTGTCTCAGTAGTCTAACAGGGTTGTAATCCACTGATTGTCTCTCTCTGTTAGTCATTATGCCTGAAACACACTCACAGCCCCAATCCACACACCTGATCTGCCCAGCTCAGTGATTACAGGAACACTGCCTCAGACAACCCTGGTGATGCTGCCATAGAGCACAGGTAATGTGATGGAGGGAGAGAAGGGGGAGAGAGAGAGAGGGGAGGGAGAGTGGGGAGGGGAAGAATACAGTATGTTGGTTGGTGAGAGAGGCAGGAGAGGCGAGTGAAAGACGGAGAGAAAGAGAGAGAGAATATGTGGGAAGAAAAAGTGAGTGAGAAAATGAGGAGATTGAGAGAATGTCAGATGGTAAGAGAGGTAGGAGGTAAGGGAGAGGGAGGGGGGAGAGGGGGAGGAGGGGGAGAGAGGGAGAGGGGGGGAGAAGGGGAGGGGGGGAGAGAGGGAGAGAGGGGGAGGGAGAGAGAGAGAGGAGAGAGGGGGAGGGAGAGAGAGCGGGCATTGGCCCAGCATTGTTGCCTGTGTGTAGAGGCAGGCAGCCCAAAAAAATCAGTGTCACCCTGTTGCTTAGAGACAGATGGTCCCCCCCCGCATGGGGTGAAATGGGCGCCGGGGTGGAGAGGGAGGGGGGAGAGGAGGAGTGGGGAGAGCACCTTGGGGAGGAGAGGGGAGGGCATTGGGGGATAGGCAGGGGTGTACGGGGCAGGGAGAGGTTGATTTATTTTCCCTTTTGTACTTTAACTATTTGCACATCGTTACAACACTGTATATAGACATAATATGACATTAGAAATGTCTCTATTCCTTTGCAACTTTTGTGAGTGTAATGTTTACTGTTCATTTTTTATCTATTTCACTTGCCAATTAAGCCCTTTTAATTGAATTGAATTGATTTTAATTGAATTGATTTTAATTGAATTGAATTGATTTTAATTGATGGAAAGGGGGGGGGGAGGCTCCAAGCTCAAGGGACCTTATAATGGAGATAGAAGAGGAGGAGGAGGAGGATGAAGAAATTGGAGAGAGGGGAGGGCTTTGGGGGATAGGTAGGGGTTGAAGGCGCAGGGAGAGAGACCCACTAGAGAGAGAAAGAATGTCATCATTACCATAGTGGTATATTCTCTGGGGACAGTGGGTTATAGTGGGTCACAGCTGGGGAATTCTGTAGACGACAAAGGCAAACAGTGTAGGATTGTGTAAAGAGATGCGTTTGGTCCATCCTATTGAATACACCAAAGCAAAAGTCAAATATGTACAGTAGGTACTGCAAAGATACAGTATCATGACGGATCTATTTGGATGGAATCTTATATAAATCATACATTTATCTATCCTTGGATGGTAATCGGTAGTACAGTGCTGGCGCAAGCAAGCACTATTAAGTAGTGATGGATTATGTAGCTTTGCTAACGTGAGGTTGAAAATCCTTGAGGATATAGATTCTAGATCAAGCCCCGACATGACTGTTGATTTTCTTTTTCCTGTCTCATCCATGTTGTTTGCAGTAGACGCTTCTTCTGTGTACAGTATATACCTCTCTAGCCCCTCCCTCCCCTCTCTCCTGGCCCTGCGGATGTCTGTGGTAGTCTGGGGGTGGAGAGGAGGAGCAGAGAGGAGAGGGTTCATGATTGGGAGATGATCTATACGACCCTGTCCGGGGAAGGCTGCCTACTTAAACCGACTATTTCACAAAGCATTCATTTACCTCAGACAGATTATATTCCGGCTGCATGTAAATATGTCATCTGGTCGCTGTAGCGAGACCGCTAGGCTAGCACCCCCCCCCCTCTCTCTCTCTCAATTCAATTTCAATTTCAATTTAAGGGCTTTATTGGCATGGGAAACGTGTGTTAACATTGCCAAAGCAAGTGAAGTAGATAGTAAACAAAAGTGAAATAAACAATAAATATTAACAGTAAACATTACACTCAGAAGTTTCAAAAGAATAAAGACATTTCAAATGTCATATTATGTATATATACAGTGTTGTAACAATGTGCAAATAGTTAAAGTACAAATGGGAAAATAAATAAACATAAATATGGGTTGTATTTACAATGGTGTTTGTTCTTCACTGGTTGCCCTTTTCTTGTGGCAACAGGTCACAAATCTTGCAGCTGTGATGGCACACTGTGGTTTTTCACCCAGTAGATAAGGGAGTTTATCAAAATTGGGTTTGTTTTCGAATTCTTTGTGGATCGCTGTAATCTGAGGGAAATATGTGTCTCTAATATGGTCATACATTTGGCAGGAGGTTAGGAAGTGCAGCTCAGTTTCCACCTCATTTTGTGGGCAGTGTGCACATAGCCTGTCTTCTCTTGAGAGCCAGGTCTGCCTACGGCGGCCTTTCTCAATAGCAAGGCTATGCTCACTGAGTCTGTACATAGTCAAAGCTTTCCTTAAGTTTGGGTCAGTCACAGTGGTCAAGTATTCTGCCACTGTGTACTCTCTGTTTAGGGCCAAATAGCATTCTAGTTTGCTCTGTTTTCTCTCTCTCTCTCTCTCTCTCTCTCTGGTCCTGGGTCTCTCTCTTGCTCTCTGTACCTCTTTCTCTGTCTCTCTGTACCTCTTTCCCTTTCTCTCTGTACCGCTTTCCCTGTCTCTCTGTCTCTCTGTACCTCTTTCCCTTTCTCTCTGTACCGCTTTCCCTGTCTCTCTGTACCACTTTCCCTGTCTCTCTGTCTCTCTGTACCTC